>NC_081572.1:23556371-23590755 GCF_022355385.1 Mustela nigripes
AGAAAGTAAGTCTCTACAAAAAAAGAATTCGTGAGCTTTGTTGTTGATGATTCTCTGACAGAGTGAACAGAAAAATAATAAAATAAGTAGACTGGAAAGGCAAAAGGCAGGCAAGTAATCAGGAGTTTGGAACTAGAACCATTTCTCAGTAGTTTCCAGTCCCCTTCAGGTTCCAGTGTCCATTTAGAAGCATTTTCAGCCATAAACCTCACATCCTGTCCCCTCCAGAGGACTCTCCTTTGGGAAAGGTCTTCACCTATCATACCATTTCCCTAGCCCTGGAACAGATAATTTTAAATTTGAACTAGAATGATATTTAAGCTAATAGGAAAGAACAGATAAAGCCTTTTCCCAACTGGGAAACAATGACAAACTTGGAGAAGCCAATCATTTTTTCCACCGGTGTATCCAGACATAAGAAACTGCAGAGGATCATAGTGGTCAGTGATGATGCCTCACAACTTGAACAGAACAGTTCTACTAAAATTCTGAATACTATTTTTGAGATGACCCTTTTCTATTAATAGAAATTTGAAGACTTAATAAGAAAGCTTATGACCAAGTGTCTAAAATATCCCTTACATAAACATCATCTACCAAATGGACAAGTAACCCAAGGTCTTCTAGCGGTAGACCTTCTACTAGATCTTCTAGTAATCAACAGGTTAAAAAACAAACAAACAAACTGAGGAGCAAAATTATCAGGATATTTCATGAGATAAGAGATCCAAAGGTATTCAAGATAACCCAGGAACAAAAATCAAGCCAAAAGGAAAGAAGTTTTCTATCAGTGATTTTGATTATACCAGCAAAGAGTCTCTCATGAACCAAATGACCACACAGTAACTCAAGAACATGTTGTCAGGAAAAACCTGGCCTTAAGTATGAATTAAATGATCTTATGGACTCTTTGTATACCTTAAAAAGCCTCTAAATCAATTCTGGGACCTAAATAAATCAATAATATTGCCTTAAAATTAAACTTTTAAATTTTAAATTAAAATTTTACTTCTAGATAAAGAAGTCTTCCAAAAGTAAAATTTTCCTTTGACTATTCTGGAAATAAGGTTTCTATAAGAATCTATAGCCTGGCTGAAACCAACGATACATTATATGTTAATTAACCGAATTTAAAAAAAAATGTTTAAAAGTTAAAAAAAAAAGAATCTATAGCATAGTAAAAACTCATAGTGCCTAGCATTCTTATAAAATGTTAAATAAAAGTAACTTATTGGGGGGAAAAAAACCGGTATTGAGGCTGGACTTTGTGATTCCTAAAAACAGCAACAGTGATTGAAGTACAGAAAAGAAGCTAAGCAGGGTCGGGCCTGGTTAGTACTTGGATGTGAGAAAAGAAAGTAACCTCTTAAAAATCTTAAGGCAAAGGAAACACAGTCAAAAGAAAAAAATAGTGCAAATTTTTTATCAAAAGAAACAGGATATTTTCTTATCAGTAACAATGGTAGTTAAAAGAGCAACAACAACAACAACAAAAAAACCCATGATATCGCATACTTGAAAGTTGCTAGGAGTAAATCTTAGGTATTCTTAGCACAAAAAAAAAAGAGAGAGAGAGAGAGACAGAGCTATGTGTGTAGGGTGACGAATATGTTAATTATCTTGATCTCAGTAATCATTCCACAATGCATATGTATATGAAATCATCACATTGTATACTTTTAAATATACATAATTATATTGTCAATTATTCCTCAATAAAATTGAGGGGAAAAGAACAATAACAAATAAAAGTCACAGATACTTGAAGACTCATTCAACGGTTATCATGCTGGCCAGGGAGGAGGAGAAGTCAGTGATTACTGAACTCATTACACATTCAATGTTTTCTATTTGTTGTGGAAATCTATGTATTCAGGCATAGGCTACCCAAGCCAGTAACAGGCATCCAGATCACAGGGACGTTGGCATTTGAGGTCTCAGAATTTCTCCAGATTTTTTTTTTTTTTTTTAGAGGATGTCATACTAACCGGTAATACAGTTAGCAGTCTACAACAAGATGGAGAGAAAAAAGCAATAGACTTAGATGATTAGTAATCCAACCAGATTGCAGAATGAGCTACCCATTTATACATGTTTTTTATTTGCCCAAAGGCAGAGAATGGTCCCTCAAGAAATCGTATGGCCAATTCCTTACCTTCCTAGATACAAATATGCAGCTCATTCAAGATAGATGGTTAGCCACCCTGTTTTTAAAAAATGTCAAGGAACAATATAGCGTTGTCATCTTTAGTGCCCGGTTCACCCTTCTATTTCATCATTTTTATAGGTGAAATCCATTCTGAGTCCTCCCTCTCCTTTGCCTCCACCAATGACATGGGAAGGTCCTCACCACTGCTCATCAACACTATGGCAAGAGTCCCCTAATCTTGTTTCCTTCTTCCCAAAACAGATCTATGTTAATTCACGATTTAAAAATTATTTTTCATAGATGCCTACCACCTACAAAATACAGTTGAAACATAGTCTTCACTAACTATAAGCAACAAACTGAGGGCTGCTGGAAGGGAGGTGGATAGGGGGATGGAGTAAGTGGTTGATGGGCATTAAGGAGGATACATGATGTGACGAGCACTGGGTGTTACATGCAACAGATGCTATTAAACTCTACATCTGAAACTAATGATATACTATATGTTGGCTAATAGAATTTAAATTTTTAAAAAAGGAGTCAAAAAGGAAAAAAAAAAGTAGTCTTCACTCACAATCCATACCCAAATTATTTTCCAGGTTTGTCTCCTTCTGTTTCCACCCGTGCAACATAGGCTCTAGCCACATTCAACTACCAAACCCCACCCAAAAAAGTTTCTTTTCATATCTTCACTCATGTTTCATTATCTGCCTGGAATTACCTTTCCTCCACTTCCAACTGTTGACTGTACTTCAAGGCCCACTCCCTTCCCAAAGTTTCTGTAGAATTTCCCACTCATAATGGATCTTACACTCCTTTAATACTTCTTAATACATTATATAATTACCTTTAATACATTATGTAACTACCACATTCTATCTTCACTATATTTGTGCAAAAATCTATTTGTAATCCACTTGAGGGCAGGGATAGTCTTTCCTGGCATAACTGGTAGCTGTAACAAGGTAATAACAGAAGGACTGGTCTGGATATTTACATCCTTCTGGTTTTGCTACTTATTGACCATGTCTAGAGCAAGTCACAGTCTCTCTGAGTCAATGGCTGCTATAGCTTTAGGCAACAAGTCTGTATTCTAGGCAAGAGGAAGGTAAAGGGACAAAAGGAAGGGTGAAGACAAGAGGGGCAAACAACTTTCTCAGCTTTCTTATTTACGAATGGACACTTCCTCTGGAGATTTCACCTTACACCTTGATGGCCAGAACGGAGTCTCGTGGCCTCTGTCCTGCAGGTTTGTCTAAGGCTAGTGTTTTCCGCTGGGCACAAAGCCACTAGGACAAAATCAGTGTTCTGTAAGTAAGAAATGAAATGGATGCTGGTACACAATTAGTAGAACCCGTAACAGCTTAGAAGAGGGAAGACAGTGAAATTGCTACATTTTCAGGCAACAGTAAAACAAAGCAAGAGAAAAAAAAATCAAGTTAATGTGGACAAATTGCAGAAAAGCTTCCCAAGACTGCATCAATTCCTGGGCCAAGATATGGTAGATGAGTTCCAATGTAGCTAAGTGTTAGCTAATGTTTTTTTTAGTACTGGGAAAATATACAAGAAATTTTACTCACAGAATCTAAATTATACTTAATGGATTATGGACATTCAACAATTAAAACCAAAGAAAAGTTTCTCACTTAGATCATTAGAAAGTGATCCTTGAAGACATTAGTCTAATGGGCTTCTACAGGCAGACAGGGCACAAAATTGGAAGCATTCTGATAAAAAGCATTTTGACTTTTATTTTTAAAATTTATTTATTTAAAAATTTGTTTAACAAGCACTTATTGAGCATTCCTATGTGAAAAGTACCATGCCGGTTGCAGAGGCTAGAGGAGAAAAAAACCCCACAACACTGGTTTAGGCATTATCACTGCCTTCCAAAGAGAGTAGGATGAAGGAGACACATATGAAGGCCTGGACAAAACAGAAGGGTTGGGAGAGATGGTAGGGAGCAAGAGCAGATTCCAAAGGGGACCTTGGATGTTGGGCTGTCTGTTACTCTAACACTGCTCCAGGGACAGGATGGAGAAGTTCTCTCTGGTCTGGTTGGCATGTTTTGTAGGAGGACATCCAGCCCTTTACGGAAACATGCTATGCCTGCCGTTTGCTCCTTCTACGTACTCAGGTCACTGTGGACTGTCAGGCATCCTCAGCTATTATTGATACTTGTTTAATGTCACAACAGCACATTCATTAAAAAACAAATGACCTCTATGGGGTGCCTGGGTGGCTCAGTGGGTTAAGCCTCTGCCTTAGCTCAGGTCATGAGCCCAGGGTCCTGGGATCGAGCCTCGCGTCAGGCTCTCTCTCTGCCTGCCTCTCTGCCTACTTGTGTCTCTTGTCAAATAAATTTTTTAAAAATCTTTAAAAAAAAAAAAAGACCTCTCATTAAAAAACAAATGACCTTTTATTAAAAAACAAAACAACCCAATAATATTTCATTTAAAAAAGTAACATGCTCAAACCATCAAACTTAGGAAATACACACATGCATGAAAGGAAAAACAAAACAGAACAGACTTAATACCATAACCCAGAGAAACCCACTATCAACATCTTGGTATATGTCCTTTCCACTGTTTCGTATCCTGCTTTTTCCCTTGAATGTATCACGAACATTTTCCTATGACAGTAATGACTCATCTACTGGCAACATGACTTTTAATGGCTGCACTGCAGTCCGTCATATGGTGTACCGTAATTTATTAGACCAGTCCCATGTAATTAGACATTTAGCTTGTTTCCAATTACTTGATGTTCCAGGAGCTGTACTGGCTTATTTCCTCAGAATAAATTCCTAGAAGGGAAACTTTCAGGCCTAGGCCTCTGCACATTTTCAAGATTTTTGAAAAATAATTATTATTATTTATTTTTAATTACAAGAATAATGTTCTACTCTAGAAAATTTAGAAATAGGGGCACCTGGGTGGCTCAGTGGGTTAAAGCCTCTGCCTTTGGCTCAGGTGTTGATCTCAGCGTCCTGGAATCAAGCCCCGCATCAGGCTCTCTGCTCAGCAGGGAGCCTGTTTCCCCCTCTTTCTCTGCCTGCCTCTCTGCCTCCTTGTGATCTCTGTCTGTCAAATAAATAAATAAAATCTTTTTTTAAAAAAGAAAATTTAGAAATAAAAGCACATCAAAATACTATGGCGAAGAACATTATTTTTAAATTATTATTTTTTATTATGTTCAGTTAATCAACATATAGTACATCATTAATTTTTGATGTAGTATTCAATGATTCATTAGTTGAATATAACGCCTAGTGCTCATCACAACATGTGGCCCTTTAACACCCATCATCCGGCTACCCCATTCTCCCACCCCCTCCCTTCTGTAACCCTCTGTTTCCTGGGAGTCCAGAGTCTCTCATGGTTTGTCTCCCTCTCTAATTTCTTCCCATTTGGTTTTCTCTGCCTTCCCCTATGGTCCTCCATGCTCTTCCTTGTGTTCCATATGATAATTGTCTTTCTCTGCTTGACTTACTTCATTTAGCATATCCCCTCCAGTTCCATCCACGTAGATGCAAATGGTGGGTATTCATCCTTTCTGATGGCTGAGTCATATTCTATTGTATATATGGACCACATCTTCTTCATCCATTCATCTGCTGAAGGACAACAGGGCTCCTTCCACAGTTTCACTATTGTGAACATTGCTATGAACATTGGAGTGCTATGCACACATGGACATCTATTCCAAAAAGTCGTAACTTACTGTATATGATGTCTTATAACCTTGTATTTTCATTTAATAGAGTATGAACATCTTTCCACTCATTAAATATTCTTCTATAAACATCACTTCCAATGGTTGCATATATTCCATTGCATGCTAATAACTTAGACTTTTAGCCTATTTCCAATTTTGTTCTTTTATAAACAAGTGTTCAATGAATGACTTTAAACATATTTATGGATATTTATTTTTTCTTTTTAAAAAATTTTTTTTAAAAACAGATTTTATTTATTTATTTATTTGACAGAGAGATCACAAGTAGGCAGAGAGGGAGGAAGCAGACTCCCCGCGGAGCAGCGAGCCCGATATGGGGTTCGATCCCAGGACCCTGAGATCATGACCCAAGCCGAAGGGAGAGGCTTAACGCACTGAGCCACCCAGGCACCCCAGGATATTTATTTTCTTAAAGTACATTTAAGGTTGAATTGTCAAGTCAAAGGGCATTTACAATTAAAGTTTTTGTTACATTTCCCCCCATATTTCCCTCTGGAAATACTATACTAACCAATATATCTACTTGCAGTGTGTGGCCACGTTCTATACTTTTGCCCAACCTTGAATATTTTCACTAATTGCTGCCCAACCTTTGTCAGTCTGATAAATTCCTATAGATCTTTTATGATGTAATTCAAGTATCACCTCCTCTGAGAGGCCTTCCCTGATCTCATTTCCTTCCCAGATATATCCTTCGCTATTCTCTGTAACACTATTTATATTCATCATTTTTAATGTTTACTTCTTCTTCTTTTTGAGAGAGAGAGCGAGAGAGTAGGGCTGGGGTTGGGAGCAGAGGGAGAGGGGGTGAGAGAACCTTAAGCAGTCGCCATGTCCTGTGCAGAGCCTGATGTGGGGCTCAATCTCATGACCCTATCATAACCTGAGCCAAAATCAAGAGTTGGACACTTAACTGACTAAGCCAACCAGGTCCCCCTTCAGTGTTTACTTCTAAGTAGTCAAATTACTCATTCAAATATTGTCTTTCCAATTGACTGTGCTTTTTGGAGCTAAGGGTCATGTCTTATTCATTGCTGTAGTCTCAGTGCTTGGCTGTGTCTGACATATACCATGCACCAACAGATGTTTGCTGGATGAATGTACAGATTACTGTCACAACTTTCCATGTTTGTTTGTTTGTTTGTTTTTAACAGAAAATGCTGCAAGTTTGATTTCAGATTTCAATTCTTTTTTTAAATAATTTTTAAAATTTTTATTTACTTATTTTTAATAAATCAGATTTCAATTCTTGATATAATGAGCTATATAAGAATCTGCAGGTGTTAAATAAAGATAGGAAGCGTCCTGATTTTTAAAAGTATAATCTCGTGGGGTGTTCATCAGTAATCTTTATGGAAGGGAAAATGAGGCACCCATTTCCAAACTTTGACCTTCTATTTCAAGAGCTCTACCAGATATTCATAAGCAAAAAAAGTCTTCATGTTACAATTGCTTTCACTTTAAAAAAGGAAATTGTTCATTAATGCACACAAAACATGCTTCGTGTTGTCAAACACACATGTACACACACCTTATCTCTAAATGCAAAGAACCAAGATCTGCAAGTTCCAACCAAGTGGAATATGGAGAAACTTAAAAACAGTCATGTTAAACTAAGTTTCTAACACTTCCTAATCCTTTCTAGGGTGTAAAGCATCAATAATTCCACTTTTACTGTAAACAACCCAAAATACGAATACCTTTGTATATACATCTTGCTAGAACCCCCTGATAATGGGGAAATGTATTGTTTATTTTAGCATGAGCCACACTAATTAGTATGCCTGTCAAAATCTTCCTGTCCCATATTATTCTTGAAACCTTGATAAATTCATTTGTTTCAAAGCTGGGGAAATAGAGGTGATAAAAACAAAAGAAACTATCATAGCCTGTAGGAAACTCTACAGGTCAAATGGCTCAGGCTCTTCAATCTTCTGGAGCTTCAGAATTGATTGGAAATGACATCTGCAAGGTTGTCTCTCATTGGGAAAAAAATTTTTTTCCTGCAAACTCAGCACCCTTGTGAGTGAAGAACTGATTTTGTTTTAAATGGTTTATCCAGAGCAAATTCAAACACTTGGGATGTTGCAACTCAGTATAAGTTCATTCCTTTTATGTTTGAAATCTTTTTTTTTAATGTTTGTTTTCTTTCTTATATTGATTGCAGATCAGAATTTAGAGCAGGACATTAATAACATATTCAATAATTTCCCCTTACTGTTTTTTCTAGATTATTCCTTGTTCCGATGGCCATAAACTCAAGCATTATCAAGATTTACTGAACACTAGTAACTTATTACGAAGCTTCTCAGTCCAAAATGCTATCTTTCCAAAGAACAGTTTTAAGTGATGACACAAGGTTTGTGATAAGAAGACTGGTTGGGCAAAGATTTTTATGGCCATTCAGAATAGACCGTTAGGGTTAGCATACAAAAGAGAAACTACCACTTATTTCTTTTTTGAAATGTTTAAATATGTATTTTCCAAAGTGTTTGTTAAATATGAAACTAATGGAACACTCTTTCAACTTAAGTACAGAAAGGCATAAAGCTCAAGATACTAAGTGTAGACCAGAAAATAAATCCTAGTTTTCAGATTGGGGTTCCAATATATCTGCACCTTAATTTTTTCTTTCCTTAAAAAATTTGCCCATGTTAAAAAAAATGTTATGACTTATAAATCTCTTTGCCCTTCATCCCTTACTTTTCCTTATAATTTATTCATTGAAGAACCTGCGATATTCAATTGTTTAGAGTTTCTCATTGTCCAAATTTTGCTAATTGCATGCTCACAGTTTCACATATTCTTCTCTCCTGTTTTTCCTGCAAATTGCCAGGTGGACCCAAAGGCTTGATGACTCATGTCTGACATTCTTTTGTGCGTCAGTTTCTCCTCTTTTTTTTTTTTTTTATGTTATGCTATGCTAACCACAAGTTAGCTACCATCTGTTACCATACAATGTTATTACAATACTACTGATTACATGTGCCTTAGTTTCTTAATTTGAAAAATGGAAACCCACACATGAAAGTATTACAGCTCACTGGGGTATGTGTACTCATCCCTGTAGAGGAAGTTGAAGGCCAAAATAAAAACCTTGGCAAGAGTATTGTCAGAGAACTCAGACCCTGCAACTGCCTAGCTTCTGTCTGGTTCTAGCTTTGCCACATGTGAGGTATGTGAATCCAGACAAATGCCCGGCTCAGTTTCCACCCCGCCATCAAACACACCACTCACCTCATGAGACTTCTGAGGGTTAAATGGGTTGATGCATTCAAAAACAAGATTTTTAAACTGTAAAGTACTATAAGTGTGTACCAAATAGTGACATTAGCAGGGGCTTAAATAGTTTCATAATGAAAAAATATTTTAATGTCTTAAAGAATCAGTTTTTTGAGAAAGGTTAGATATGGCACTAACACAAAACAAAAAGATGATATGTATGACTTAATGAGTACTTGTGAAGGAATAAAAGCCTCCTGGGCACGCCCCAGAAACGTACAGCCCTGTGACTCAGGAGCTCTGTGAATTCTATAGGAGGAGGAACTTGCAAGCTTCTACCACACACAAACATCACAGTGCCATTTAAACAACCCACTCCAAAGCCACTCATCAAAATGACGAGTAACGATTTATAGCTGGTGAATACTGAAAAAAAAATGCTGATTTTATTTACCTTTCAATCTGTGCAAATACATTAACTATGGGTTCTAATGCTCTTCTTCAAAGCACTTTGCCAGGCCAACTTTCCTTCCACTCCACATCCTGTTTTCCCTGGGCTTCTCACATAAATTCACTTGATAACTCTCCTGCCCACTCATGTACCTCACACCCCTGACCTCCTCTTCAGCCATGGCCTGTGCCTGAGCCTTCCTTTCCTCTCTCCCTTGCCCACCCAACTTCCAACCAATCCATCTCTCAGGAAGTTTCTGAAATACTATTTCCAGGTTATCTTGATTAGCTCATCAAGAAGCCGCCATTTTTTGAGAGCTGTGCTCTTCGATTTTGTAGCTATTGGCTACAGGGGCCATTTAAAGGTATATATAAATTTAAATAAATTTTAAAAATTCAGCTTCTCAGTCTTGCAAGTCACATTTTCAAGTGCTCAGTAGCTATGTCTGGTGGTAGCTGTTTCATTAACTAGTACTAATATTATAGAACATTTTCATCATTGAAGAAAGTTTGTTTGGAGAGCATTAAGGTGCGGGAGCACCGTTCCTCTCCCTCTACAATCTTGTTAGACAATGTGGTGTAGATATAAGCTCTGAAATTAGATGCCCTTTAGCTTTGGAATATTAGACTTAAAAGGCGATTAAATGAAACTGAGGAAATGCCTAGCACAAGGCCTGCCAGGGGCTAGATGCTCACTGAGCACCTACCTTTTTTCAAGTAAGTCCAGAACTTCTATTTTTCCCTTTTAGCAGGATACACAAGTATTTGAGGGAATAACAACAGAGGTTGTTGTTTTTTTCTGTGAGGCAGTGTACCATGTCAGAAAGATTATGGGCTTTGGATGCATAGAGACTTGTTGAGATTGACTTAATTAGCTGAGGGCTTTGGGCAAATTAATCTCTCCGAGGCTCAGTTTCTTCATCTGTAATATGGGAATAATAATACTTATGCTGTGCAGTGGTAATGATGATTAGAGATAATGTATGTAAAAAAAAAGCTGTCTGGCATATGGTATGAGTTCAACAAATTTATTATAGAGGCAGGTACTATGAATTCGCTTTAGAGAGTGCCGTATATCCAGGATAGTTAGATGCTAAGTGATTGTTGCTGGTAATGAAGGTCAGGCTAGTAAACCTTTTGTAGGATAGTGTTATGCATTATTTAAACACTTCTCCCCAAAACAGGGCTTTCTTTGGTATTCCTAGGATGCAGCTAAACTAAATTTTTCCGCTGTGGTATTATCAATTCTACTCATAACAATTATCCTAAGTTTGCAAGATACAGAGAAAAAGTTGAGCATTCACAACTCATCAGACAGGTCTTAATTTGCCATCATTCGGTAGTTTTAAGTATTACAAAGACATTTAAGGAGTAGCATGCTGGATTGGAACTGCAAAAACTGGCATACAGAACTGTCACCTCATCACTGTCACCAAGAGAGGCTGCAGTTTAAAATTATGCCTGGACAACAAGTCTGAAATATATGCCTTCAGAGCATAATCCAAATATCACAACTTTTATTTTAACAGAGATTAAACACATGCATGAGAAATTGGAGGGCCGCGGGAAGGGGAAGGGAAACGTTTTGCATCCTCGGGCCCTCTTACACATTCATGCTGCCAAGAGTAGGACCAACAAGAACCAAGTCTCTTGCTTGGTACGCCCTAAGTGGCAGTGTATTTCAAGGAGCTGCTCTGTTTGCTTGAGTTGTCTTGTTCCTTCATCTACTACTTGTGGGTCTTTCTGAACTAACCCTGAGGGAGGAGGTGAAGAGTACTGAAAACCAATCTAGTACCCAGTCATTCCAGAGGAAGGAGAGAGAGAGAGAGACCAAGTCACCAAATAAAGAGAGCTCTGAGTTCAATAACTAGGATTATCCCATGGCAAGAGATAAAGGATTCTGTTATCATTGAGCACGATTCCTTTATCTCTCAGAGACAATCAACCTTCAGCCAGAGGAGTGTAACCTTAAAACCTCATAACTCAATTTAACATAGTGTTAAAGTTTGGGGGGTTATTTGTCAGTGCTGAGGCTGATATAATCAGTCTGAGGGACCCTAGAACAAAGAGCAGTGGGTGAAGAGCATGTCACCTCAGCGCACATTCGTTTCCTTGATGAACAAGGAGCTATTAGCTGCAGAGAAAGCATTATCTAGATGAAGAATGATGCCGATTGTTTTAGCTGTTTCTCCTGAAATTGTGGAGTAGAACGTAAGGTCCCCATGTGTTAAGGAGCAGTTTTTGTTACTGGGGTGTTGAGGATTTCTTAAAAACTAAGCTTAATTTGGGAGGGTCTATGGACACATGGCTCTTCTTGAACAGCAACCAAAAATCTATTTGAGACATGGATCTCTTTTAACCTCCGTTCTTACCTCATGAAATCAAAAAGTTTTAAAATACTCAATCATATAAGACTTTTTAAAAGTCTAGTTGGATTGAACACTGGCTTTTATGCAAAATTCAAGGACTTGTTAATAAAACATCTACGGAAGGGGAGAATTTATTCAGTGAACATGTGGTTTTTGAGGGAATAGGCACAGACTTCAAAATTTCATTCTCAATGAAATATAAAATTGCTCTAACTATGAACTTCCACACAAAATATTATTTCTAAATTCATATGTCCAATAAAATTGTTTACCACTTAAGAGAGTCATTTCACATTATGTTTTAAATTAATCATTGCTTTTACTGACTCTAAATAGAAATGTAACCAACCTGTAATGCATTTGTAGAAACGGCTTCATAATTTTAGTTTGTTTTTTAAAAACTACAGATATTTTCAAAAATTACATTTGTTATCTTAAAATATTTTTCCAATCAGCAGAGTTTGTAATATTACTACAGCTTTAAATTACTGGTAACATTTCTAAAAGAATAACACTATTAACCCTTCTCTGAATGTAGGCTTCCTGGCTTCAGATATAAAATTTTATTCTTAATTTTTACTGAAAAGACTTATTTTTATCATTTCTTTTTATACATTCACTGGATATGCTGGATGGTGGTCTAAGTTAGCATTTTAGAAATCCAGAAACTTCCATATAACAAACTCATTAAAATATACTTCAGAAACTGACTCAGACAACGACATAAAATATCTGCTTTTATCATTTAAAAAATGACCAGCATATTTCATTTTAAAAGGATAGTAAAAGTTTCTTAATCAAAAACTTCTCAGGGGTTTTTTACCACATGGATTTACTGCAAACCTTCTTCTGTATCTGCTGGGCCAGTAAACCTGCCAGCCCACCTCAGTCAATATCTCACACTGAGATGCCATGTTTTAAAAATCTCCCTGATCAGGTAAATATTATAGGATATATTCTTTTCTAACCCTGCAGATATAGGTTTCATGGAGACATTTATGAGAGCTGAAAGGATTGAGGGAAAAATAAAACCCATACTGCTTTTTGGGTTTTTCTAATTCCTTATTGGAATTCCAGTAATTCATTTAGCAGAGTGTGCAAAAAATTTCATAAAAATCTCTTCTTAATTTTACACCTTTGTCATATATTGAAAATCATACCCAGCATGCTCCTATATCACTTGGACTGAAAACAGAATATGTTAGAATTATTATGAGTGATCAGTTGGTTAAGAGTTTAGAGAACATTATAACTGAATCAGACAGAACTCAATTTCTGCCTACTTTATACAGGAAGAGAAAACTTTTTACCTCGGTCTGGCTTCTGCAGTGCGAGACCGAGACCTCTGCTCTGCCACGGAGAGTGAGTCAGACTGTAGCCGTCAAAACTGAAACCCACAGTATATCACTCTGTAATGATCATAAGTGACTGTAAAATGTGCCTCATTATGAACTCAGCTGTTCGAATTTACCAAATCAACACTTGCACCTTTCCAGAGATTTCCCCTTAACTAACTTCTTAAAACAAGCAAGCAAACAAAAAGAATGTAAGAAACCGCAAAAATGCCAGAGGAAGGCCACCATCAGTTATGAAAAGTAAACATCTTACACGTTTATGAATTTATGCGCCTTCACAAGTTAGCCCCCATGTATTTTTGCTAGACATGGAGTAACCTAGATTTCCTAACAAAACTGGTATTAATACCAATTTCTCCAACATCTCTTCTAAATTTCTTATGTCTGATATGCCAAGTCATTATTCAGGCATGTATTTTTCTCTTTCAGTTAGGTAAAGCTGGGACCTCTCACATAGTCGAAAAAGGTTTTCCACTGGCAAGACTGTCCCTTAACACTACATGAAACATTTCTTTCCTCAAAGGTAACATATTTGGAATTAAATTACAGTACAAATTTGATAATTTATCCATTGGACAGATACAAAAGCAATGAAAAGTTGCTTTTTTTGAAAAGCAGGATTTGAGCAACTTTAAAAAATAGTAAAATTCTTCTCTGGCTCCTTTTTAATGCCTCTCATCCTAAATGAAGGTGAATTTTAATGGCTTCCATATGAAGAGGCAAACACTTAAAAAGCAACACAATCAAATTTAAATAGATTTGTTATTTTGGGGGAAGAAAACATGCAGAAGATTTTATATGAAGAGCTCCTTGAATTGCCCTGGTATTCCGTAAGAAAATTCAGAAAGATACTTGCTTTACAGCAGAAGGTATTTACACACATAGAGAAGACAAGGAAGGAAGAAGTTGTCTACCTTCCTTTCAGCTTAAATAATGTGATAAAGAAAATTGTTATTATCTGTAATAAGACACTTAATAAGAACTCAGATATAACTTCCTAGGCAAATCTCTTCTAACCTATACCAACAATGACTACAATACTCCAAAAGACCCTCTGACACCTCCTTATGGTTAGAAAAGTCAAACTTTTGCAACCAATTTCTACATTATACTCTTATTAATTATAATATCCAAGAAAATGATCATTATAATTTCCCTAATTTTAATGCTAAAGAATTCAAAATTAAACTGATTAATAGATTTAAGTAAATATATAATTATTATAGAATTGATCTTTAAAAAAATAAATAAAAATTAAATAGATGTTTTTCCAATAGACAGATCTCTAAGTAAGAACGTACTTTTCAGAGAGCTTTGTGAAAATATGTACATATAATTTAAAATCAGTAGTCAAAGAAAGTGTGTCCAAGAGCAGTCACAATTTTTTGGTGACCAAACCAATTGAAATATACATGCTAGTAAATGGTGCGGGTATAACTAAGGGTCATTTTCTGCTTCTCTACTTAAAATAATGTTCCAAAATTTTTATAAAAATCCACAAATTATTCAGTCTCATGAAAAGTGCAGCATGTACATAGAAAAAAAAAATCAGGTCCAGTAGTTGCTTGAGAAACCCGACACATCAGAAAATCGGGTTTATATGATCACCTAACCTGATTACAGATAAATCTCAAAAATGTTATGTCAAATCATTGTTTTTGAAAAAGTGTAAAAATCAGACTACTCCTATTAAGACTCATGCTTTGTTTTTAAGAGGTTTTATCTTTAGGTTTGTTAAAGTTCGTGTCCAGATGCTCAGAGGAATGTCAATACCACAAATTAATAAATAGCTGAGATTAAATTTTTTTCACACATCTTAAGAAAGAAACACACAAAATGAATTAAATTCCCTATTTAAAAAAATGTCATCTCTTCAAGTAGGAAAGAAAAAAGAATCACTCAAAAACTATCAGTTTTCTATTCAATATTTAAATTGCTATAATATTCTCACTTGTTTCACCTGTGACCAACCCCTTTTCATTTTGTTCTGCTATATCTATACCATTCCTCTCTTGCAATGTCTCAATTGGTGCAACATTCAATATTCCTTTTTAGGGAAAAAAAATCTAATATTAAAAAGCATGGTCCCACATTTATTTCTAGAGTTCTCAGAATTTCCAGATAGGACCCCATATTTTCATTAGAATGTGACCTGAACATGAAGGCAAGCTGCCTAAAACCATTACTCAAAATTTTAGAGTAGCTTAAAAAAAAAAAAAAAGAAAGAAAGAAAAAGAAAAAACAAACACAAAAATTACTTAGGGGCAGTGTTTAATTTGAATGTCTTCACTTCCTGGGTTTCCAGGTAAGGCACATTAATAACAACTCCTCATTGGTTCTTTTCTATTCCAGCTATTCTAAGACAGAGGTGTTACTTTCAGTGGTGTCCTAGAAAAATAAACATAATTTTGTACTGCCTGTAGAAACTTTTTTCCATAGGCAAGATACATGAACTTATTTGCATGCCAATTTAGTCTTCCCTTCAGCTATTTGCTACTTACTAGGCCTTTATGAATAGCTGAATGTGTCTACCATAGAAGGAATGCTACAATAATAAATTATAAAACCGGTCAAATTAATATGTTATAGGGGATTTAGGATATCTGTTTATATCTGTTAGAAATGCTAACCACATGGGTTTATAATGGCAAAGAAAAAAGTACCTATAAATTTGGTTTAAAACTCATATATAAGCCTCCTTTATTTATATATTTAGGAATATAAAACCCTCAAGATTATAGTTTTATTTTATTTGTCCTCATCCTAACTTATGTAATAAGAATATACGGAAATGACGGTTGTAAGAAAGTAATATCTTTCAGGTTTTAGGGCATTAATAAAAGAACAGGAACTTCTCAGATCCAAGTGTATGTGCACTTGGGTACATATATATGCCTATATATGTGTCTGTGTATAATTTTTAAATTTTTTGATTCATTTTTTATGCTCACATGTTGAGAAGTGATATATTTTTAGCCTTCCTCATCAGCCAAAACCAGATAATCCAAGAAAGCCCCGAAGTAGTATTTTCTTTTACCACAAGAGGGGGCTAGAGAATTCTGATCTCGTCTAAGGTCTGTAAAACCCTCTTAACTGCTACTTTATAGACATTCAATTACAACAGGCCATAATACATTAAGGCATTAAAATACACATATATCCCAACATATGCCAAAACAAGCCCTACACTGGTGTGCCTGCCAGATGATCACCAACACCAACATCAGATAAACACTTAGGCATCTTCTAGGGGTTTATATGAGATTTTACGCTTTATTACTTCCCTCCCCAAAAGGCAGCTCTCTTGGTTAGGTGATCCCCTTGGAATGGAAAATATCAAGGAGTGTGATAAAATACCCAAGGACTGGAGAGTATGACAGGGGCAGAGTGAGGTAAGGATTAAGAGAACTGAAATTTATGTAGTTTGGAAAAGTGAAGACTCTGGGGATAAATGTTCATAGTCTTTAAAAACCTTCTAAAGGTAACAATATAAATGAATTAGGGGAATTATTCAGTCTCAGAAGATGGTATAGAAAAGAGCAATGGCCTGAAACTAAGGAAGGAAAAGTTTAGGTTAGACATGAAGAATAAATTAGTAATAATAGTTGGGCGGGCAAGATGTCCTGCAAGGGAAGGGTACAAAGCATAATCGCTATATTTGATAATTAATTAAATGAGATATTAGTAAGAATGATGTGAATTCATTAGAAGGGCTAGATTAGATAACTCAAGTGATTTTTTTCCCCTAAGCTGTGACAATTTCTAGGCCCAACTGTGTTCTTGGGCATTCATAAATGTCTTTCAATGACGATAATGATCCTCTATAGAGAGGAGAGCTTGTGATCTAAGTTAACCCTATGTTTTGTTGATAACAAAAAGTCCAAGTATTACTATGCAATAACTTAATTATAAAATTAACCATGACAACAATGATGCTTATCTTTCAGAGCACTGTACTAAAATATAATGTATGCTATACCCTAACAATTTATAGAAATGGATTTCTAAGTTGAATAAAGGCTTCTATAAGTGAAAACTTTCCACGAAGGAAAAATTCCCCTATAAATCCTAATTTTACAAGCCTGAGCAACTACTCCATATAATCCTTCTTTCCCACTAGACTAGTGTGTGTGGGTGTAAGCTATGTAGGGCCCAACATAAAAAAGGCTGTCACTCAAAGTCAGAAGCATAGTCAAGAGCTTAAGTATAATATAGTTTGTGAATTCAACAACCTTCGCCTAACAGAACACAATATTCTAGATTAACAGGTGTTTCCATGTTGTTTTATTATTTATTTTTTATTTTTAAAAATTTTATTTATTAATTTGACAGATCACAAGTAGGCAGAGAGGCAGGCAGAGAGACGGGGGGGGGGAGCAGGCTCCCTGCTGAGCAGAGAGCCCAATGTGGGGCTCAATCCCAGGACCCTGGGATCATGACCTGAGCCAAAGGCAGAGGCTTTAACCCACTGAGCCACTCAGGCACACCTCCACAGTGTTTTAAACAGCATAACTAACATTCTAACATTCACTTTTTGCTTGAAAAGTCAGAGTTCTATGATAGGTCAAAGAATTTATGGATAGCAGAAAAATAAAGATCACCAAATTACCATTTGAAAAAACAAATCACCATTAAAAATATATATATATATCTCCACATATATATAGAGAGAGTACTGAGAATATGGAATTCCTGAACTTTAGAAATGATTGCTCTAGGTAAGATAGCTAACCCTCTGGTGATTTGGTGTTCATCTATACGGCAGATGCTATGTTTAATTATAATGCATTTGTAGATTCTAAGAACAAGGTAATTAAGCATGGTATATAAGACTTTCTAATAAACAGCACACAAGATATATAAACCCTCCCCACCTCTGATTGATTTATATATCAATCAGATAAATATGTTACATTAACAACCAAAACACCGCATATCATTTTACCACCACTGTAATGACCACACTAACATCTTCAATAATCATATATTAGAACTTCCACATTACGATTAACCTTGTTGACTACTTTAGAATTTGGAGAGAAACAACGAATACTCGAGGCAGAATGAAAAACTTAATCTCATTTGCCAAGTCACTCACTTAAAAGTCAACTATTTGCACTTAAAAATGGCCACAGTTATTTCACTACTAATTATAGTGGAAGCTCAATAAAGGTTTGACCTTTCAGAGAATGGACTTCAGCCCATACTCCCAGTCTGGAATAGACTTCTAAAAACACTTAGGCCACGGCTCAGGCCAAATACTATTTTGACTTTCTTCCAAACCACTGCAAGTCCAACCAAGTGTTGTTGTGTTTTTTTCCCCCCCTGCAAACTCTGTCCCTGATAATCACCACTTGATTATTTATTGTATACTTTGTTGTGGGGGTGTCTAATCTTCTCTCTTCAACTAGATTATTTACTCACTAGAAAGGCATCATGTCCTATTCCTCTTCATATCCCCCACACAGCTTCTAAACTCATGAATGAATAAAAGCATCCAATATAGATATTCAATAGCTAACTCTTCATTAGCAGTATATTAAAATCTATACCATAGACAAAAAGGCCAAAAAAGCTAACTAATTAGTTATATGTCAGATCAATTCAGGGACTTATTGTATGTCACTCATAGTTATAATTGTTAGCATTTTTGCAACCCTTTGAAAATTTTTTTACAAGATTTTATTTATTTATTTGATAGAGATCACAAGCAGCCAGAGAGGCAGGCTCCCCGCTGAGTAGAGAGCCGGATGCGGGGTTCCACCCAGGTGCCCCTGAAATTCTTTATAAAACATACTACTCCCAAATCATTCTTGGAAAAGAATACATTGATGAAAATACATTGACCAGAGAGACATATGTACCTGAAGAACCTGACTGAAACTTGCAAGAAATAGTTTAAGAGACATGACCAGGCCTCCTGCAAAGTTGTTTGGGTTTGCACTCAGAGAGTGTGTAGGGATCATGCAGGTGAGGGAAGGTATACAGTTTGAGCCTGGGAAGGCCTCTCCCAGGGCAGCAGTCTTGGTTTCCATACTGGCTCTGTCTTGCTAGATAGAGGACCTAATCATTAGCCTCTTTAAAACATACTTTCCTCTTCGGTAAAACAGAGATTAGATAGATGATTACCAAGTAGTCTCTTCCAGATCTAAAATGCCATGATTCTATGTAAAAAAAAAAACTTGGGTTCAATTTGTAGAGTACATTCTAGTGAAAGAAGCATTATGGAAGATATCCAGCCATCAGCACATGAGAGACTGCTTTCCTGGGTACTGGATGGAAGGTTAGAGTTTAAACACGCACTGACAGCCCAATGTGCCAGGCTGAAGAATGAAAAATGGGTAGTTCATAGACAGATAATTGTTATTGTTTTTTTATTCTTCACAAAACATGTATAATCCTTGGTAATCATTTGTTTAAGTTATATAAATTACTGTCAACTTTGAGACCCAGTTTGTCATCCTCGTCTGTGATTTATACCAGACTATATAAACGACATGATGTCTTCGATCTAATAAGACATTTATCTTCATGAAGGAGGCCACTGCGATCCTGAGTGACAGCTCACTTACCCTTATCACAGTTAACTCACCATCGGTCCTTAATTTCTCCCAATGATCTGAAATCTGATGGACTCACCTGAAGCCAACAGAAACTTGTTCGGAAGTCCGACATGCTTATGAAAGTATGTTTTATGGTAGAATTTGTTCTTTGCCCCCAAAAGCGCAGACATGGAAAGGAATAAGTTTTGTGTTCTTCCACAGTGTGCACTGTAGACACACACACACACATAAACTCCATCAGGGTTGACAGGAGTCATGTGCCTTTACTAAAGAAAAATATTCCTGTGAGCAACAGAGATGAAAGCAACTGTCTGAAGAATACAAAGGAAATGAGAGAAATGCTTGTTTGAATGCATGAACGTATGCACACGTTTGTTGTGTATTCATAAATGGAGAGAGACCATTTTGAGTCACATTTGTTATCTCCGTTTCTACTAAAAACTCTAAATATCTTCATATAGTTTATGTGCTTAAAAAACACACACACACAAAGGGGCGCCTGGGTGACTCAGGTGGTTAAGTATCTGACTCTTAACTTTGGCTCAGATCACAAGCTCAGGGTCTTGGGCCGGAGCCCCATGTCCGGCTCTGCACTCAGTACAAAGCCTGCTTGTCCTTCTCCCTCTGCTCCTGCCTGTACTCGCAGACAGAGATGCGCCCTCTCTCAATTTAATTAATTATTAATTAATAAAATCTTCAACACGTACACACAAAGTAGTGGGCTTGACCCTATCAGTGAGAGGGAAGTAAACAGCTTGTTTTTAGCCCATTAACTCTCCCCACCTATTACCCTACCGGTGACTGAGCCTACAATAGGTTTCTAAGATTCCAAGTAAAGCCGCCCTCAAATATGCACATTTTCCTCCAAAGTCATCAGCAGGATGTGGCCTAAGATTACCTGATTGGTAAGGTCACTTACCACCAACCACTGCATCGTTAATTCACATACCTCAGTAAACACTGTAAGACATGCAGTTTATTTATCCTGTGAAACAACGTAATTTATACTCTAAACTCAGGCCTTATACATGACTCAGAGCAATGTGGGTCTCCAACTGGCTTGTGAACAGACATCTTTTATTCTCTTTGAGTAGAAGAAAGTCAATTGGGGGTGCTATGGGTAATAAATGGAAGTTCTAGGGATAGGATTTTGGCTCAATAAGAGGAAGCCTTTTAAAACAAATTACAGCTCTTTGTAAGTATCTAATAACAAGACCTCAAAAATGTAAAGCAAAGTACAGAAAAATGGATACATGAACAACTATAATTGGAGATTTTAATATGAACTTCTCCGCAGATAAAAGAAAAGCCAGGATATAAAAGATTTGAAGAGTACTATTTAAAAGTATAAAATAAATAAAAGGTAAGAAAACTAAAACCTGTTAAGAGTGTGTTCAATAAATATTTCTGGGAACGACACAGCACCTAAGCATAAATTGATCATTACTAGGCCACAAAAAAAGTCTCAACAAAGTCCAAAGAATCTAAGTGACATAGACTATGTTCTTAGACTATCATGTAATAAAAATTAAGTCAAAATAGAAAAGAAGGTTTAAAAATCCCTAGAACCTAAAAACAAACCAAAATAAAAACCAGGAATACACACACATGCACACACACACAAGTGCTTCTAAATAATGCATAGGTTAAAAAGCCTATCATCAAAGGAATTACAAAATACATGGAATGGAATTGCAAATTCTAATGAAAGTAGGTACGTATCAAATTTTAAAGGATGCAGTTAAAGTGGTATTTAGAGGATAATTTTTAGCTTTGAAAACATTCATTTTTTCAAATGAATGTTTACTCGGTAGAATAAAAACAATAGGGAGAATGAGATGAAAAGCCCATAAAAATGGGTTTTTCAGAGGAAAAACATCCAGCTAACCAAAGCTTTACACAAAGCAGCAGGCTTGTAATCTATTGGAACCCTGCCTCCACCGCCGCCCCCACACTCCCCAACCTGTGGATTTGGCCAAGTCACTGAATTTCTCTAAGCTTCAGTTTTTTAACCTGTAAACAGTGGGCATAATGGAACTTTCTTTTCTGAGCCAGTTCAAGAATTAAATGAGATAATCCACAAAAAATATTTAGTGCAGCATAGTAAATGCTCCATAAATGATTCCTCTTACAATCATCCTTTCCAACTTTCAGAATGCATGATTCTAACTTTGGTACAGTGAAATTTAAGACAAATATGAATTCCAGCCAAAAAAAGTCTAATCAGTAAAATCTAATTAATAAATTAAACCTTCATTTTTAATCCCACAATACTAATGTAGATGTGTTTAAAATACATTCTTCCCTTCATTAAGGAATATATTAAAATAGTATTTTCTTATTATTATTATTATAGAAATGAAACACACAAGGATCAACAAAAGCTAGTCTATTGTTATCATAATATCAAATCCAAAAATTGACTTCTATTTCAGAACTAAAATGAAAGCAGAGAAATGTAAAAAAAAAAAAAAGGGCTTAAACTAAAGCTGTGAAAAACTAATTCTCTTTATTTTCAAAATATTCTATATGTCTTTTAGTTTAATGTACCTTACAGAAAAGACGTGGAGTTGAAAATGACCACTATTTGTATATTTATTGGGTCTGTAATTCCTTTTAAATCAAGTAGCATATAATAAATTGATCAAAACCAGTCTTTCCCTTACTCATTATTACTCTTCTCCAAAAATGGTTAGAGGTCTTTAATATTCCCAGTTCTATCTTTCATTTCACTGGAGAATAAGAACCTTCTCAAACCTTTGACAACCTGATGTAAAAATAAATTCTAAGAACATTTTTCTCACTTCTTCCCAGATTTATTTGTCCAATATTCATTCATTACTTTTTCTTTAATTAGAATGTAACAATATATATTACATGATAAATAACACAGTATTACATATTATAGGTTTCTTCTCCTAGAAAATAACTTCATTTTTTCTTTTTCTTCCAGAAGGAGTCACTATAAGCTGTTTATAGAACTCTTTCCCCAACCCATCTTTAAAAAATGTATGTAGACCCATCTTCTAAAAATGTACACTAATGAGATAAGTTTATAAGCACTTTAAAATCCATTGTATATTTTGGACCAGTGAAAGCAGACCTTGAACTGCACAGTTGGCTGGCTTTTGTACAGTAATTGTATCCAGTGTTTCATACTGTACTTTTTTCCCTTTTAATATGGTAGAAACTATGCCTCCTTGGGTTTAGAAATCTGCATGTTATTACTTGTTAGCCAGTTTTCATTCCCCATGGTGGGGCTATGCTCTCGCTTGTGGGTCTCTCTCTACAGGGTATATAGCCTGCTGTTCCCAGATTGAGGGCATTTGCAAAGCAAAAGGAGAAGAAATTGGGATTAGGTAGCAACATGCTCTCATTTTTATGCATGGGTTAGCCTGTAACCTTGGTGTTCATTTTTTGCTGTGCACCTGGCCGGGCTTCTATATGCTTCTAGGGCTCTTGTAGTCTTCACAAAAGCATGATACAAACATGACACGCACCGTGGTTATTACTTCTCACACTGAAGTTACGGGTGGATGAGTCAGACCATGTGTCCTTTTATAATTGTACATTTAGGACTCTGTTGTGGCTGAGGTGGAGTGCAACAATGCTGAAATATTGTAAACAGTAACCTTTCATTTTTCTAATAAAGATAAAATTCTGAAAGTCTAAAATAACTGTCACTACAAAAAAAAAAGTTTAAGAATATCTTTTCTTCCTTAGCTATCCCACTAGCAAGCGAAGACACTGACTTTGTTCATTTGTCTACTTATTAATAGTGTTTTTGCAGTGAGATGGTAGGCTCCACGAGAACAGGAACTGGGACTGATTTTTTACTGCATATTTCACTTACTGCTTAGCAGCACAGTGTCTTGCTATTACTCTGTAATCTCTAAATAAGTATGTGTTAAAATAATAAGTATCATATGAAGTGTTACTGTTGTTCTCAGTAATGGTAAAATCTAGTGGAACAGAATAGAATGTCTACTGAAATTTTTAACATCTTTATAACCTCTTCCTCAATTGTATAGGATATGTACTTATCACTACTTTTTTTTTTTTAAGATTTTATTTATGTATTTGACAGACAGAGATCACAAGTAGGCAGAGAGGCAGGCAGAGAGAGGAGGAATCAGGCTCCCTGCAGAGCAGAGAGCCCAATGCAGGGCTTGATCCCAGGACCTTGAGATCATGACGTTAGCCGAAGGCAGAGGGTTTAAAGCCACCCAGGCGCCCCATATCACTACTTTTTAGGGCAAGGAAACAAACATTTATCACACCCACTAGGCATCAGGCACTCAGGTACTGGGCTAGTTTCAATGTTTTGCTGAAACTCATATTTAAATAGCATCTCCCTTTCTTTCTTTTCCCCCTCTTTGTTTGTTTCTTAAATTCCATGTATGAGTGAAATCATATTAGTTGTCTTTCTCTGACTGACTCCTTTGCTGAGCATAAAACTCTCTACCTCCAACCATGTCGTGGCACATGGCAAGAAAAAGAGAGAGAGAAGCAAACTAAGAAATAGACTCTTACCTACAGAGAACAGATGGTTACCAGAAGGGAAGTGGATGGGGCATGTGTAAAGTAGGTGAAGGGGATTAAGGGGTGCACCTGTCATGATGAGCAGTCCGTGCTGTAGGGAAGTGTTGAACCAGTACGTTGTACACCCAAAAGTAATATTACAGTGCATGTTAACTAACCAGAATTTAAATAAAACTTTAAAAAGGGAAACTAAATAAAATGAATGAAGAAATAAAATACTTTGTAAAAACAAACATCATCCTACAATCAAATTTTTAACACATGAACAATCTATTCCTATCTATCATTGACTGTGTCAACTTTGAGAATTCTCTTAACTTTTATACATAAAACTAAAAATTAAATTTATGAAATAAGAATTTAATATTACTGATCTAGTTAGCTCCTCTCTTATGAGGAACCATAATGGAGCAGAGTTTCTACCTTGGAATATTCTAGAGACTAGACTTTCCTCTTTCAACACTGTATTTTTTTTTTAATTTCAACTCTTTTTAATGAAAATACTTTTAAGCAAACTATATATCTGTATAGTCTTAACCAAAATGTCTGGAACATGAATCCATCTTTTCTGATAATCTGGATAAGGATAGTGGTAAAGACAGTAGGGTGGTTAAGAACAGAGGTTCCAAAGCTAGACTGCGTCATTAGAAATCCTGGCACTACTGCGTACTAACTGTGTGATCTTAGATCAGTTAACTTCCTGGGTCTCCATTTCCTTCTCTGTAAAATGAGGATAATCCTACTATCTACCTCTTCGGGCTATTCTCATGATTAAATGATAACAGATGCACAGTACTTAGAACACAGGGGCAGGTACACAGTAAGTGCTTACTAAAGGCTAGCTGAAAAGTTTTACTTTATTAAAGGTACTGAGCTCTTAGTTTCTCTCTACAATATGATATGGCCCCAGAGTGCTATGTTTTTGAGTTCCCATACGAATTTTTTTTGTTTACCAATTTTGTGTCCTGCATAAATTTTTAATTGTGTTCCTGTGTCTCACCTCTATATTATTTGTTAATTGATGTCTCTAAAATGCCTTTTCTTCTAAATTTGATGTTTTATCCTACTATGGTTTTGAGAAATCAAACCACTGTCATGGTTAGAAATGTGTAAAAAGAGGAATCTCCAGTGAAGACCTCAGGGGCTTTCCCAAGGTTAAATTACGACAGTGTTAACACCACACTCAGGAACACCCATTTCCACTTAGAGGTCCTTCTGGCTTACTGATTGTGTTCTCAGCTGTGTCTGGGAAAGCTGGAAATACCAAATAAGTGACCTATGGATTAATGAGGTAGTATTGTTCTAATTCTGTCAGGCATTGGATTAATCAAAAACAAATGAAAGGTTGGTTTTGCCCTGTTAATTTTCTAAAATTATTAATAAACTACCAGTGTAATCATTAAGCTTGCAATCCAAACAATGTTTTTAGTGTACACTTGAGTCAATATACAGATCCTAAACTGCAAGGCCCAGTTTCTAAAATAGCTCAGATCAAATAAAATGTTTCTGTATGACTGAATCCATAGTTCTGATGTGGACGTTATTAATGCAATGAAAGTGAGAAAACCTGGTTTGCCAAAAAGGCTAAATGAAATAAGAATTAATGGATGAGTGAACTAATATTACTCTGTATGCTAATGGAATTTAAATAAAAACTTAAGAAAAAAAAAAGAATTAGTGGATAAGTTAAAAAGAGAAAAATATTAGGGATTACAAACTCCTGGAAAATGTCAGAGTCACAGGGAAATTTGAAAGAAAAATAAATTGAATGATTGCAGGCCAATAAAGAGAAATAAGGAATACTTTACCAGCTCTACTCCCAATCCCTAAGTGAATAATATGTTCCAATTTAATATTCAGCTTAGTAGCGTGTCTACCTTTTTTCCCCACCGAAAAGGCACAAGAGAGACTCTGGTAAGATAACCTTGTGCATCAGTGATGATCAAACCGTCTGTTCAAGTGGCCAGATGCCAGAAGAGACACGGCGAACCCCCACCCTTGGGATATCTGAGCCTGAGCCAGAAACTGGCAGACACCTAGCCAAAAATTTTATATTCATGTATCTTAAAAATTCATACACATTTCACACCCCAGCTCTATTACATACCAATGTGTTTTTAATATAAAAGTAATGTTTATAACAGTTGAATTATTTAACTCCTCCCATTCTCAAATCTTCAAGTAAAATTAATGCTCCAGGAAGATTTACATTGTGGTTCTTGTGGCTTCCCTTTCCTCTTGAACAACATCAGTATGGTCAGAGAGGGATATGGGAGAAGCATAGATAAAAATCGTATCTTCGGAGCGCCTGGGTAGCTCAGTGGGTTGAGCCTCTGCCTTTGGCTCAGGTCATGATCTCAGGGTCCTGGGATCAAGCCCTGCATCTGGGAGCCTGCTTACCCCTCTCTCTCTCTGCCTGCCTCTCTGCCTACTTGTGATCTTTGTCTGTCAAGTAAATAAATAAATAAAATCTTTAAAAAAAAATCTTATTATGATATGATGAGCTCAAGGGCCTCAAATAATCCACAATAAATCAATAATCCAATAATCACTAAATGAAACTCTGATTCTCATGCAACTCTGTGAAACTAAGAAATCTGAAAGATGGTGAACTGGGCCCTGCCATCTTAAGATGTTCTCTTAGCTTTTGAGCTACAGTTCTTAGAAAAAGATCAATAATGATGTCTTCCTGCTCCAGTATAGAATTAGTGTTTCCCTAAATACATTAGCTTCACAAGTATTGAATTACCTAGAAGGATCAGCACCACGATGAAACAAATTGTTGTTTTTTGCAAACTAGCGATAACCAATACAGAAAACCCACTGAAGTTCACATGGTTCAACATGACAAAAGGCAAAAACACCAAGACAAAAAGTAACAAAGCAGCGTGATCAACCCAAAATCCAGGAAGATGACACTCACCCTCATCCTGATAATCAGGCAAAAAAGGTGCATCCGATGTGAGAGAAGGGCCATGAGTTCCACTCTGATTATCATCGGAGCTGTCCTGCCCAAGGTAACTTTCAGCTTGGTCTCCCCCTAAGGGACAAAGAAGAAAGAAAACAAGGTCATACTGGACATCTTTATAAAGGTCTTTGTCGATGTCTTCTGATATTCATCCTTGCCTTCCTCTGAAAGATAAATGTTTTACTTGGTGGACGTGGCCGCTATCCATTAACATATAAGACACAGATGAATAAGGACCAACTTACCTAGATGGGAAATTTTCCAGTCAGCTAACTAACTAGAACTTAGAAACTGTTACCATAGAGTGGGGACACCTCTTGCCACCCAGAGAAACTTTCCATCGTACTTAAAATGAAAACACAACTATATATATATATACCTATTCATAAATATTGGCTTCCATTAATTGCAACCTTTATCCTGAATGTCTGTTTCTCTTTATATTGCCAAATGGAACAGAATAAATCATACAAAGGGTTAACCTATACATAATACAATGTAACAGGTCAATATCCTTTCCTTCTCTGAAAACTAAGAGACTTAAAAACAGAGAGAACCTAGACTTTGCTGGATTCTATTCCAATTTAAATCACTACTTGTTTTGCAATCTTAAGAAATTCTCTCTATATAATTCTAGTTTACAGCCTATGCAACCAACCCCTTAGGAATTCTAAAAGCCCTAAGAAGGTAATATTTGTTCTGTAAAATGGCTTTGATGAAAGGTAATGTATATGCAATACTGAATTATGCAATTAAAACAATGCTAATCCCCTTTGGGTGTTTTCAACATACATTGGATTATATTTTGTAGAAGTGGCCCATGCTATTATGATACTTTAAAAGGTTCAGATGGAAGATGTTCGATCATTCAGAAACCGGAAGAAAAGGCTCTGCATTGTAAATGGCTTTCCTTAAAACCCCCCAAACAGAGGTACAGTCTGCTGATAAAAGGACACCAACAGCTGCTCAGTTCATTTCACAAACATGAAAAGGGGATTTTCAACTGAATTTAATATTATCTCAAATACTAATTTCCAAAGGAAATCACCAATGCTAATCTCAGTAAACACTGTCGAGTTTTGGCCCTGGATTTCAACGAGGGAGCAGTGAAACCAAACAACCTACATAGAATCTGTATTGCTTCACTTTAAAGGTTTATTTCCTACAATTAAACTGGAAGGATTGGGAGGATATAAAATGATAAAAAGAGAATGGCTGTAGCCTTCTCTTTCCATAAATTAGAAGACGATAGCTAGTCTCTTCTGTGAACGCTCGATGGTAGGTAGCTTGTCTGTCCACAACTGACTTGAGCACCTGCAGATACAGGGCTTTAGGAATAAAGTATGGACTTGATTGTGGAAAAGAAAAGTGAAAAACAACAACAACAACAAACAACAACCTCACAGCAGTGTTGGCCAGAGCCAGAACAAATCCTCTTCTTTATTAGGGCTACAGATCAGGATACAAAGCTTATTACAGTTATGCTTATAGTATCGCTGTGAAATTTCCCTTATAGTCAGAAAAATTCTCAAATACTGGACTGAGGATTAAAGTACTGAAATTTTACATCAATGGAATTTGTAAATCCACTGAAATTCTATTACCAAGCGGCCGCTTGGCAGGTAACCTGAAAGTGAGCTGTGAGGTTAAAGGAATTTTAAAATTGTGAGCCAAGCCGAAATCTATTTTTTAAAAAAAGCAGTTTGGGTTACCACAAAATTTAACATTTGTAGGTATAATGAACATTATTTATCAACTGTCATTCTAGACTCAAGGTTTTCTGCTTGCTTCAGAAATTTGACAAAGTTACTCTTACGTTTTCTAGCATTCCAGGCTTAAAAAAAAAAAAGCCAATCAAGTGGGATTTTGTTTTGTTGTATTTTAATGAACATTTTTTTAAATGAACATTTTATTTTGGAATAATTTTAGATTTATTGAAAGCATTACAAAGATAGTACAGACAGTTTCCGCATACCCTTCACTCAATTTCCCCCAACTTCTTACATAACTAGGGTATTTCTGTCAAAACCAAGAAATTAACATTGCTACACTGCTATTAAATAAATTATAGACTTTATTTGGATGTCACCAGTTTTCCCACTAAGCTCCTTTTTCTCTCTTTTTTTTTTTAAATTTGAATCTAATTAGCCAACATACAGTCATTAGTCACTACATCATTAGTTTTAGATGTAGTATCCTTTTTCTGATCCGGGATCCAATTCAATTGCCTTCAGAGTTTTCATTTTAAAAATCTCATCCAAAATACCAAATACCTGCCTGGATTTCACATTTGATCTATTGGCTTCAGATAGAAAAGTCACTTCTGTGTTTTCCCTAGGGTTTCTGAACACAGTTACCCAAGGTGGGCTTTTAATAGTCGTCCCCGTGCCAAATGTAAGACCGTGCCTTTGTAAAGTATACAACAACAAAGGTATACAACTCAATGCAGCAAAAACGGAGCCTGGGTTAGTACTAAAAATGGTTGTGGTGGGGGAAATGTTTAAAAATACGTTTTACATCCAAGCGTAATTTGTTCCTGATGATGGAAATGTTGCTATAAGTGTTTTTAGTGTCACATCGAGTGGCCCAACTCCCTTGGGCACACGCAGAAAAAAGCCTATAACACTATATAAATAGATACTCCCGTGTAATTAAAATGATTATAACTACTCAAGATGCATGGGTGAAAAGTTTTATAGGAGAACCAGCAATTACTGTGGTCATTTTGGATTTGTTTAAGTTTAGAACATCATTTTTCCTTAGAACATAACCGCACGTGATCACTGGATTCATCTGCAGCTCTGAGAATCACAGTTCCAGGCGACTACGACCGTCGTCCGGTGGGATCAGACATAAATGATCACAAACTATAGTGACAGACACTTCCATTCAGCAGCTCTGCAATTAGGGCTTCGAACTCCATTGCTTAGAGTGGCTTTCTCACAAGCAAGACCCCTTGCCACTAGAGACACACTTTCCCATTGCAACTTGCTCAGAATCAATATATTTCTATACAGATATATATTCTAACACACAATATCTCCATTAATCACGTCTACTACCTCCAGTCCCTTTTCTTTGTATTTCTAAACAAGATCTTGGGAAACTATATCAAGGGTTCATCTGCTAGTAGCTGGTAATTTGCTCCTCTATCCTAAGCATCCTAAGAATTGGGCGCTATATACACTCCTTAGTATATTCAAGGGTAGGTTCTCCACTGAATATGGTACTGAGGGGCCTATAAGGGGGATGATTTCTATTGTTCTTTCCTGAGAATCAAACTCAATTTCATTCATGCTCCGTAGAATGATAAGTTGTGAATTTCTGAGGTTTGGAGCAGAAATATAAAGCAGCTTTGTGTCAGGTGTAAGGTAATTATTTGCTAGGGTTTCTGTGCTATTTGTTTTTATTCCCAGTGTTTTCATTAACAGTTAATGAGTTTTCCCCCTTAATTCTGAAACAATAGCTTGGCCACTAGAAGTTGGCTTTTTTTTCTGCCATGGATTCAACCAGCTGTTGCTGCTCCATAAACTTTATGGAGAAGTGAATTAAACTGCTAAAAACTTTCATTTCCTAATTCAATTCCAAATAAAACAGGGAGGGGGGAAAATGAACCATGATGATATTCCCCTTCTAGCTATTTTGACTCACAGCAAACCCATCTGATTCTGAACTTACAGGTACTATTTGAGGACAAAAACAGGCCATAATGACAACTTTACCAAAGAAATGAAAAAAAGAAAAGAAAAGAAAAGAAAAATGGAAAGCAGTTTAATCATAAAAAGTAACACAACAGGGGCGCCTGGGTGGCTCAGTGGGTAAAAGCCTCTGCCTTCGGCTCAGGTCATGATCCCAGGGTCCTGGGATCGAGCCCTGCATCGAGCCCCACATCGAGCCCCGCATCAAGCCCCGCATCAAGCTCTCTGCTCAGCAGGGACCCTGCTTCCTCCTCTCTCTCTGCATACTTGTGATCTCTGCCTATCAAATATATAAATAAAATCTTTAAAAAAATAAAAAGGAACACAACAATAGCAAATAGATAAGACATAAATAGATGTTTGCTTATTCGACATATAAAGGCTCAATGGTTTTTTCACATTTGTATGGAGCCATCATCTTTTACTTCTAATTAATTGTGAGCTGTGTTATAAAGACTTTATTCACATCTGTAACCAACTGTTTCTATAGCATAGTTCAAAATTCCCAGGGTTTGCTATCACTTCACCAAGTATCTCAGGATAAAATAAGGAAATCAAAATTAATGTAGAATTATCAGCAATTTTTTGACATTTGTTTTTATTGTTGCTACTGGAAAGGAACACATGACTTCTGACTCTTTAATATTTAAAAACCCATGAGACACACAGTTCCCTCTTTAAACTAATAAATTCTAAATAAAATGCTATAAATAAAAGTCCCTGATCCAAATCCAGTTAGTTTTCATGCTTGATAGCATTAATATTGCCAGGTTTTCATGGATCAATTTAATAGTAATGCAGTTCCCAAAGCTGAACTAAGGTAAGACTGGAAAAAAACTGCAGCGTATTATTCCTTAATATAACCATTCACCTAAGTTATTGAATATAACACCAACTACAGAAATAGATTGGGTACATATGTGCCCATATATGTGAAATGTTCCTCCCATGTAAATATGTTATGGAGCCCATTTGCAACACCAAAGCTAAAGTTCTGTCAACACTTCTGTTATAAATTAGATAACATTTTGCACATACTCATGCATTAGAAAATGTATAGTGTTTCCCACAGACCATCTTAGAGGCTTCACTGGTTTCTAAATATCCATTTGGATTTGCGTGGTTAGTTCTTGTGATTAATCCATGTGTAGTGAAGGTCTCAAATTCTTCTCCATTGTATAGTCTGACTTCCTGCCCATCTCCTTCTCCCCCCTCTTATATCTAGCCATAACTCAATGTATAAATATTCTTTTTTTCCCCTCCAAGGCCCTGGCAGTGAGTATAATAGTACTGAATGTCATTAAGTCTACAGAACAAATGATAGCCCAGGTAAAGAAAGTTTCCATTTATCATTCTTTTAAAAAGTTGCTCCAATAAGATCTCAAATATATATGAAATAAATTGAACCTAAGGTCAAAAAAAAATTTTTTTTAGCTCATGATACTGTTTACTAATTGTACTATTTTTATCATGCAGAGAATAACACACTTCCCAAGAACATTTAGGGTTATCATTTCAGAGAACAGCACAGTCTAAATGATCAGAAATGGAATAAAATTGATTTGATGCTACAACCGAAAGGGTGGCATAGCTTAATAATATTTCCTAAGGAACTACGTTTCTGTCAGTTAGGGGTTGGACAGGAAAATGCCCATGGGAACCAAATGAAAAGTTTTTTTCCCCCTCTTTCAGAAAAGGGATCCTTTATGATGCAGTTTTTCATTTTGACCAGTAGGGTGGGCTGCAGTGTGTAGCATCACCCTCGTTCTTAAAAAAGAAAGAGAAAAGAAAAAAGGTAACCACCAAGTGAACCCTTCTGTTCCTACCCCTCCCCCCACCAGAAAACGCTAAGATTTTTAACCCTTCTTAGGTTTCACACAGGGCACACCTACTGGACATTAACAAACTGGAAGGCTGACAGCAACAAATATAAACCAGATAATTGTATATGTGACAACACACACTTCATAAAGCAAATTATAGTCTGTCAGCAATCATTCTGGCTTTATAACAACACATTCCATCTACCACTGTTATTGTTCAACTGGTACTAAAATGGAGCCTGCTGAGTTAGAATATTTTCAATAGGAATGAGATTTTGACAGAATTCAAAACATGAAAACTTAAGTATGTGGTCTATATGGATAAATATGCTGGACAATAAGTGCATTTATCATATGTCAACCAGGCAATCATAACCTGGAATTATTGGCTCGTAGTTGTTTTCCTTGGACCATGGTATTCTCAGTGTTTAATTCTTGTTAGGAAGCTATTAAACTGAATTCTCAACATGTTTTGACTTAGAGGAGAAAGTCAGTTATAGCAATAATAAAAAATAACAGCTTTACTGAAGTCTTACTGGGTACACGCTCTAGGTCAAGACTCTTCGTGTACAATCTCATTTAATTCTCAACATAGTCCTGAGATATATTATTGTCTCAAAGCTGTGGATAAAGACAGTGAGACACAGAGACTACATAACTTACCCAAAGTCAAGTAAGTGACTCATAAGTTGCAGAGCTAGGCTTCAACCCCACCTTGTCTAATTACTAAAGTCTAGTTCTAATCCATTGAGCTGTACTGTCTCCAAATCTGTACGCTTTATAAATTATGATCATTACTCAAAGGCAAAGCATACTGAATGACAGACAGTGACTTAAATTTATGGCATGTGCTATTAATTAGTGTTTTTTCTTTACTTCGGTAAAATAAATCTACAGTCAAAAGTATAAATTATTATAAATAGTAGTAATACTAGTAGTCCCATTAGGTATGGAAGTAATCAACAAAGTCAAATGTGGTCAGTGATTTCATGAAGAAGGAGCTGTTCAGTTCACAGGTTCAAATTTACTGTGGTACTATTGTTGTAGTGACTTTTTTTTTTAAAAAGATTTTATTTATTTATTTGACAGACAGAGATCACAAGTAGGCAGAGAGGCAGGCAGAGAGAGAGGGAGGGGGAAGCAGGCTCCCTGCTGAGCAGAGAGCCCAATGCAGGGCTTGATCCCAGGACCCTGGGATCATGATCTGAGCCAATGGCAGAGGCTTTAACCCACTGAGCCACCCAGGCGCCCCTACCAACATCTCTTCTAGTCAGTTGAATGCCTGACTTTTGATTTTGGCTCAGGTCATGATCTCTGGGTTGTGGAATGAAGCCCCACACTGGGCACTGAACTCAGGGAAGCACCTGCTTCAAATGCTCTCTCTCCCTCTTCCTCCTTCCCTCCTCCCATTCATGCACTCTTTCTTTTTCTCAAACAAATAAATAAAATCTTAAACACACACACACACACACACACACACACACACACACACACACACACACAC
>NC_081572.1:23590765-23737333 GCF_022355385.1 Mustela nigripes
CCACCCACCCCCTACAGGATCTACAGGCTAAGGGCAGGCATAAGAAAAGTTTTATGGAGGTCCAAAGGGTAAAAATAAAACAATATAGAGTCAAGAATAGATTATGGGTAAGATTAGCAGGCCTGAACACACAAAACAACTTCTAACATCTTGAGGAATGGTAAGTTTTCTTTGTGAATGATATAGACCTCCAGTACCAGGGAGCTGTAATGGCGGATGGTGACAAGATTTAGCCTTCCAGTGACTACCCCACCTCAAACAGGGTTTCCTGTCCAGGTATGAAAACAGCACATAACAACAACATCAACACCCAAAAACTCTCACTATCAACAATTCCACTCAGCGTTTGGCCCCTTTTGGGTCAGAAGTTTCGCATGGAAGAGCATTTCCTTATTTCTAAAATTTATTTTTCCTCTTTTATTAGGGTATCACTAACAGGAAAGTACACAAATCTTGAGGATAGTAGTACTGCATTTTAAGTTAAGGAAAATACCTTCTGGAGAGGAACTGTGGCCAAGAGCTGCTGTGGCCTGGTAAGTTTGTGTAAATACATATCAGATGACAAGGGGATGTTCAAAGACTCACTCTCTTACTCTTCACCTCACAAGAGTCAGCAGTGACTGGAAGCTTCATTTTGCATATCATATAAATGCCCTCATCCATAACTAAACCACTCCTTTCCTGTATTAGTGATACTCCAGCCATCCTGGTAAATGGTAACTATTAAACAAGTTTCTGAGAGAAGTATGTGTTGATGGGAAGTGCAGTGAAAATTTAATGCTTTAAAATTTGGCTCAATGAACACATTATTTAGCCTCCAAAAATCAAACAAATTCACTGGCTTTCAAGTCCAAAGACTTAACCTACTTACCCACAGAAGTTTTACTCAGAAAACCAAATCTGTATTCAAATTAACCATAGAGTACACATTTTTCTCAATATCTTGTGTCCAGAATATGAAAATTCATTAGAAGCAGAATTCCCGAAGCAGATGAATTCTTATGACAAACTTCTCTGTTTGGAAACTGTACTCCTTACCTGATTTTCTGTATTGGTCCAGGGATAATACTCTCTAAAAGAAATTACTTATACAGTTTTTTTTTTCCCCCTCAACATAAGTTCCCAGATCAACGAAGCTTAAAGTGCTCACTTATTTGCCAGTTATTTTCTTTGCCATTTACATAAAATAAGAACTTTACGAGCTTTTAATGACCACATATGGAAAAAAAAAAAAAAAAGACTGAGATAGAGTAAGAAAGGTGTTCTTTACTGGTGACCATGGGTGTTATATGATACTACTTTATCATTTATTTTTAAATTCACTTTGAAGTGATAAGTCAACCCAATACACCCACATATGTTGTCCTCAAATACTGGTTTCATATATAAAAATAAATAAATAGACAAAAAACAAACAAACGAACAAACCAAACCTTGAACAGATATGAAACTAGCAAATCATGATTCAACTGAAAAAGGCTCACTACTGTGTTAAATGTAGTTTTTTGGTAAGCTGCTTTTTTGCCTCCAGTTGTACTGAGATATCAATGACCTATAACCTTATATTAGTTTTAGGTGTACAACACAGGGATTTGTATATATTGTGAAATGATCACAACAGTAAGTTCAGTCAAAATCCACAACTTCACATAGCTGCAAGTTTTTTTTTCCTATAATGAGAACTTTTAAGATCTACTCTAGCCAACTTCCATATATATAATACAGTATTGTTAACTATAGTAAACTTCTTTATTAGATTAAATAAAGTTAAGCATACCCAGAATAAAAATTTCAAACATTTCAAGAAGGTATATAATGAAATATCACCTTATTTCCCTTCTCTTGGTTCTTCTCTCCAGAGGAAACCACTGTGAGGCTTTTTGGGTATTCTATAAATTTTCTATCTAAATATAACAAGTGTCTGCATTAGTGGTGTTTTTTTTTAAACAAATGTTAGCATTTGTCCAGTTCTGTATTCTGCTTTTCCTCCTATTCATTTATCTTTGAAGTTCTTCCATATCAGCATATATCAATTTATCTCATTTTTCACTTTAACCAATTTTTAGTAAAAAAATAATAATACATGTATATGGTAAAAATCCAAACAGTACCAAAGGATATAAATAATGAAGTTTCTCTCTTCCACTCATATAGCTAGACCCCTCAGCAGAGGTTACATGCTTCCAAAAAATAGTCTGCATAAGGTGAGTGTATATACACATGCAGAAACAAATTGTACTATATGTGTCTAAATTGCATTTTCACTTAACCATATACCTTGGAGAAGCTGCACATTTTACACACACATATATATATTATGTTCTTTTAACCTATATGTAACATTCCAGTAAATGAATGTAACATAATTTATTTAACCAGTCCCCTAATGCTGGACATTCGGGCTGTTTGGAATCTTTGCTATTCCAAACAATATTTGTACATAATATACTGTGTAGAGAATATATTAGAAAGCATATTCTAGAAAGCAGCAGCATCCTCTTCCAATGATCTCTTCCCTCAACTACAAAAAATTCAGTTCTTTTTCTTTTGTTTCAATATCATCGACTCCAGAAAAGGGCATTTAGAAAGAACATAAAAGCTGAGAAAATTTTAACATTGAAAAGAAAAAAAACTGAGTCTTTTCACTTAAAAAAAATTATTCTTTTTGACAATTGTTATAAAACAGTGTATTAATTTTAAAGTACACTTGTCCACCCTTAAAAAAAAAAAAAAAAACAACCAAACAGTAGATGTATAGGATGTAAAATATTTGAAAAGGTATCAAAGTCAGTAATTAACTTCAAAAGCAACTTGTGTGTATATCCACTTTCCACAGATTAATTTGTATAAAATGTAGCAAATAAGGAAAGGGGGAAAGGCCTAAAGGAAGTCAAGTCACCAAAGCAGCTGTCAAGATTGTTGATGCTAAAAGGTTGGGCTAAAGCCAGAGGTAGGAGTATTCGTCCTGTGTATATTTCCTGCCATTAAATCCCCCAAAGACATAGAAAACATTCTGGAAGATTTCTTTATAAAAAGTAGTATAGGTTAGGATATTCTAGGTTCATAACCAACACTTGTGTTTATAAAATATTAGCATTCCAGGAATAGTGATAGAAAGATATTTAACAATAAATTACAAATATTGTAAATTCAGACTTTTTCTTACAGTTGCAAACACATCATAAATTTGGGCTGTGTTTCTTTGTATAAATCCTACTTATGACTGTGCTAAAACCTTTTGGCATGAATGCAAAGAGTATTTTCATAAATAAAACTTGGTAAAATCACTGTACACTCCATTAATTTAAAAACACTCCTCTTCAACTTCAAAGGGAAACCCTTTTCTCCTTTTTTAGTGCAAAAATGGTGTTTCTTTGCTGCTTTAATGGTTTGCTTCTTGTAGCTGTCATAACTACATGCTCCAAGTATGCGATAGTAAGAGACGAGAAGTTAAATGACATCTATGCTTCGATTCAGCATGTCTCAGACATTACAGATCCATGGCTCATGGATCTAACCTCTGAAGTGTCTACCAATAAAAATTCTGAACACACATCCTATAAGTGCCTCACAAATATGTATGTAGCCTTATACTAGGGTTCAGCTGGAATGGATGAATTTTATGGGAGGACATGTGATATATACAGCTTAATTCTGTATATGGATTTACTCTCAAAGCCTTACTTTGAAATATAAAAATAATACTTGCTTCCACTTTAGTAAGTGACTATCAGGTGGCAAGTCCTCCTCATGAGTTCATCATTTCACTATAATTCCTTACAACTCCCAATATCTGTGAAGTAGATATGATTAGCAATATTTTGTAGATGAAGAGGTTATGTCACTTGCCATCACTCACATAGCTTGTAAGTAGAGAAGCCGGGATTCGAATTCAGGTCTGATGTCCAAACTCGTGCTTTTGCCATTATAAAATATTAAACTTGAAATTTTTGTAAAAGCTAACAATTCTATGTATTTTGTATCTATGATACATAAGGTATTTTATGTATTAACATACTAGGTCTCCCAGTAGAAATAAAAAGATAACGTCACATATTGTTATTAATCTCAACCTGGATTTCTTTTCCTTTTATCTTTGCATTAGGAAGAATTTTAAATATATACAAAAGTGGACAAAACAGTGTAATAAACTCCCATGTATACATCATCCATCTTCAACAAGAGTCAATTTATGATCCATCTTGTCTCATGTAAACCCCCACTCCATTTCTTTCTTTCTCTCCCAAAATATTTTGAATATCTATTATTTTGATACTCAAAATATTATTTTGACTAGCAGATGTCAGACATCTTTTATTTTATCTTTAAATATCACAGTGTGTGTCTTTCCGAGATAAGGAATCTTTTATTTTTTTTATTTTTTAAAGATTTTATTTATTTATTTGACAGAGAGAGAGAGATCACAAATAGGCAGAGAGACAGACAGAGAGAGAGATGAGGAGAAGCAGGCTCCCTGCTGAGCAGAGAGCCCTATGCGGGACTCGATCCCAGGCCCCTGGGATCATGACCTGAGCTGAAGGCAGAGGCTTAACCCACTGAGCCACCCAGGCGCCCCCCGAGATAAGGAATCTTTTAAAAAAATATATAAGCATAACACCATTGTCACACCTTAAAAATTAACAATAGATTTTTTTTTAATGGAAGTATAATTGACATTTAATCTTCTATTAATTGCCAGGGTTTATCATTGTGATTCAGTATTTATATATATTATGAAATGGACCCCAAGGTAAGTCTAGTTAGCATCTGTCACCATAGAAAGTTATTATGATATTATTGACTGTATTCCCTATGCTGTACCTGACATGCCCAACAATTATGTATTTCATAACTGGAAGTTTGTACCTTTTAATTCCCTTCACTTATTTCACTCACTCTGGTAGCCAACAGTTTGTTTCCTGTATCTATGAGTCTGTCTCTGCCTTTTGTTTGTTCATTTGTTTTTTAGATTCTACATGGAAGTAAAATCACATGGTATTTGTCTCGCTCTAACTTCACTTAGTATAAAACCCTCTAGATCCATCCATGTTGTCATAAATGGCAAGATTTCATTCTTTCTGATGGCTATGTAATATTCTGTTGTATAATATACCTCATCATCTTTATTTTTTTAAAGATTTTATTTATTCATTTGAGAGAAAGAGGGAGAGAGCATAAGAGTGCAGGAACCAGGCGGAGGGACAGTGGGAGAGGGAGAAGCAGACTCCTGGAGGAGCAGAGAGCTCCAGTCAGGGCTTGACCCCAGGACCCTGGGATCAAGACCTGAGATGAAGGCAGACGCTTAACCAACTGAGCCACCCAGGCATCCTGTAGGTTGCCTTTTCTTTTTGTTGACGGTTTCCTTTGCTGTGAAAAAGCTTTTTAGTTTGAAGTAGATTCTTAACATAAAATAAATGTTCACATTTCTAATTCTCTCATAGCTACAACTTGTTACATTTTATCTGACTCAAGATGAAAATGAGGCCCACACATTAGTTGATATGCCTTTTAAATCTCTTTTAATCTACGGTTAATAAGGCTTTATAATAATATTTTCTTTACTCACTTTGCATTATTTGCTTTTGCCAAGCTGTATTTTTAGGCATCAGTTTACATTGACAAGGGATATAGGCTTGCCATTTCATAAGATTTTTAAGATTCACACAGTGGAAATTTTTCATGTTTCATGTTTCATACTGGATAATTTTCTCAGAAACTCTTTATACCATTCAGGAAAACACTCAGAAAGCTGGCAAGAAATTTTACTGGTTTATATTTACCACTATCACAAATGTAATTTGACTGACCTTTGGATAAAAATATATGATTTTGTTATATGTATTTATATATATATATATATATATATATATATGTAAGGTCTTTCTTTAATTTTTTATTTAAATATTATGTAATTTGCTTTAGATTCTGGGCCCATGGTGGGCAATTTTTCTAATATTCATGATGATGTTTTTCTAGCAATACATTTTTAATTATAAACATTATACCTTGTAATTCAAATTTTATTAGACTCTGTTGATAATTAACTCATTTTATAAAAAGGGAAACTAAACATAATGAAGTAAATCAGTTTGCTCAATACCATAGAGTTATACTGTCACTGTATCTGAAAGGTAAAACTAATGTGTGTTTAACATCTGATCAGTATCATGTTTTGGGTATCTGATTAATGAAATGGTAAAAGCTCCATGGTAAAGATTCCAGTGAATTTTCTTTGTAACTTTAAGTGAAACATTAAGGAAAAAAAAGTTCTTAAAGCAAACAGGACTTGAATTGTCAAAGGAATCTATGTCTTATTAAAAAATAAAAATAAAAAGCCTGTCCCAGTTTCTCCAATCATATTTGAGCTCATTAAAAGAGCTCTTTCATTTATGTTCCTTCCACATTAAAGTAATAAATTATTTGGATTATGTTTTATTTTCCCCATGTTTCATTCTTTATTAATGAAAATCATTCATGAAGGTGACAGTGGACCAATAAGAAAATTTGGGTGGAAATGTGAGGGAAAGAATTGCCATTAACATTGTCATAAATACAATCTACATTTTCTTACTGTCCAGATTCCGTGCTAGGACTTACACATGTTACCACCAGTCCTCATAACGCCATTGCAACAAACAGTAAAATACAGTGACAGAGAGCATGGGCTTTGAAACTATGAATGAGTATGGAGTTTCTTATTGGGGTCACAAAAATGTTCTGAAACTAGAGAGTGGCGATGAGTGCACAACTCAGTGACTATACTAACAACCACTGACTTGTATACTTTAAAAGGGTAAATTTAATGTTATATGAATTATTTCTCAAAAAAGCTATTACTTTTTAAAAAGTGAATGCTATGGAGTCAGCCTAACCAAGTTAGAATCTTTGAGGGGCATGATCTTGAATGATTCTCAACCTCTCTGTGCCTCTGTGTCCATGTCTGTCAAATGGGTGTATTAGTACCTACTTCATAGGGATATTCTGAGAATTAAGTAAGATAGTGTATATAAAGGTCTTAGCACAGTGTCTGGCAGATCCTCCATTTATAGATAGATGAGGCAATTGAGTTTCAGAGCAATTAAGTGATTTGCTAATGTCACATGACCTTTAGCTAAATGGTATAGGTGGGATTTGAACTAGGTCTGTCAAGCCTCAATGTCCATGCTCTTTCTTTTTTTCTTTCCTTTTTTTTTTCCCCTCCAAGATTTTATTTATTTACCTGATAATGAGAACAGGAACACAAGCAGGGGGAATGGGAGAGGGAGAAGCAGGCTTCCTATCAAGCAGGGAGCCTGATGTGGGGCTTGATGCATGGCTCAATGCGGGGCTCCACCCACAGACTCTGGATCATGACCTGAGCCAAAGACAGATGCTTAACAACTGAGCTACTCAGGTGCCCCTATCCATGCTCTTTCTACCATACCAAGTTTCTTCTCTAGAACAGAGACAAGGCTCTCCCTGACACTATTCAATAGTCACTCCTCCACCATATTAAACCTGGGATTGAATGGAATGATGGATAAGAAAAATTTTATTTGCAAACTTCTCTATGTCTAGGTAGTCCATTCTCCCAGCATCTTCCTTTAGAGGGTAAGCTTTAAAGCACATTGTACCAACTCATCACAGACTTTTCCATAACCAGTTGTTTAAATATAGGCTACTAAAGAGATTTATAAAGAAGGGATTTTTTATAAAATCCCACCCCTGGGGCACCAGGGTGGCTCAGCTGGTTAAGTATCTGCCTTTGGCTCAGGTCATGATTCTGGGGCCCTAAGATTGAGCCCCTGCAGCGGGCTCCCCTGTTCAGTGGGGCATCTGCTTCTCTCTTTTCTTCTGCTCCATAACCCCCTGTTCATGCTCACTCTCTCTCTCTCTCCCTCCCTCTCTCAAATAAATAAATAAAATCTTAAAAAAAAGAAGAACTATTTTCCTTCCAGACACCAGATTCTAGTTTAGTCCAAATATCCTGAAGAACACAAGTCTGTATTTAGGCAAATGTCTGGAGTTGATAAAATTCATCCCATCATCTTCCTGTACAATGATCCTGCTATAGATAAAAATGAAAAGGAAATCTGAGGTCATCATTTCTGTCCTTTCTCACTCTCTTCCTAATACTACCTAATCGTCTAGAGCTTTTTAACTTCTTCTGCCAGCTGTTCTCCTATTTACATATTCCTATACTTTTCATATTCCTAAACTGTCCTATAGTACCTTACAGAGACCTGTTAGTGCCCCCACACACCCTGGCAGTTTCTGAAGCACTTAGCAATCAGCTAAGATCCAATCGAAAGAGCAAGGTAAAAGATAACCTCCTTCCCCCTGCAAAATATCTTAAGGGGAGGAGCAAGGTTGGGGCCAAGACACAGTATGAGTTTTCCAACTTGATCTTTCCCTACATTTACTTCTAAATGAGCAAAGAATTTGCCACATATATCCAATCATTGTTGAGAAGCAAATACAGTTTTTTGTTCTAAGTAAACTCTTCAATTGTCCCCTTGGCTGTTCTACCTCTTCCTCTTTCTAAGAGAGAAAGGCTGCGTGGAAGTTGCCATCAACCTGAGAATGACTACAATGCCACTGTTACAAGAACCTGGTAAGATGTGCCCTTTGTCTTTGTAGCCCCGTATAGTCTCTTGTGTTCTACTCCAAAATTCTCTTCTCTTTTCAACATTACTATACCATAGCTCTGACACGAATTCTTTATTTCTCCTTTAGGTAATTAATTCTACCCTCGCAGTTCCATTCGTTTCTGCCAGTTCACATTCATGTTTCGCCCCCTGTGGATTTTGGTTAACATCTGTTAAACCCTGAACTATACAGGACCATTGCCTGGATAGCATATTTCACACTTTGCAAAGCAAACTGCTACATTGTTACATAGAATTCTCTGTTCCCAGTCTGTGTTTTTAGCCATAAGTGCATTAGGACAGCGAGATACACTGTAATATCATCACATTATTTAAAACATTATAAATACTATGACCAACTTACAAGAGTCAAAAAGATTTAAACATGAAAGATTTTTTTTTATTTCTTAAAGTTTGATTTTTTTAAAGATTTTATTTATTTATTTGACAGACAAGTAGTCAGAGAGGCAGGCAGAGAGAGAGGAGGAAGCAGGCTCCCCGCTGAGCAGAGAGCTTGATGCAGGGGCTGGATCCCAGGACTCTGAGATCATGACCTGAGCCAAAGGCAGAGGCTTTAACCCACTGAGCCACCCAAGTACCCCTTAAAGTCTGATTTTAAAGACAATCTTAAATAGACTTGAAATACACTAACATATGATCTGGGAAAATTTAAATTTTCATAAAACTAGTATTATTCCTTACAATTTGAATTTCTCTTAGGTATTATCCTCACGGAGAAAGGATACATTGACAATATTAAGAGAATAGAAAAACTGGAAAGTTTACAATCGATTTAAAAAAATTTTAGAGCAAAATAGTTCATAAAGCTATTTGTAAGCTTGATTTAAAACTCTCCCTGATTCTCTGAGAAAATTTTTTAAAAAGCCATTTATAATAGGTTAAGAGTTAATATTCAGAATGATGTTTCTGACATTCTCAACCAGAGTATTAAAAGAAAGAATACATATACTTTAAAGATATCCTTTCAAACTGAATTTGGAAAAAAGAATTCCAATTTTGAACCTTTTAAGAATACGTTCTAATCCTTTTTTTTTTTTTTAATTTTGCACACAGCTGTCTGTTGTAGTTTTTAGAATCATGCCAGATGCTGGGTTCATCAAGCAAAAGCAGGAAAACAATGGTTTGAAAGCAATTAGAAGCACCGAGACTTCAGTGAGGCTCATATTAAAATGTGATAACACTGTTCTAGTGGGAATTTCAACACTACTCCATTTCTGACATTTCTGGGCTGCCAGACAGGCAAGCTGTGTGGAAGAGCACAGTGACCAAGGAGGTAACATACTGGAATTTATTTCTGGAGCAAATGAAGAATTAGCTGAGTTGGATCCCTCCCAAGGTTTTTATTATGGACTCGGCCACCATTTTATTTGAATGTAAGTAGATCCTGTTGGCATCTGACAAAGCTTAAGGAGTAAAAGCATATTATAGCTTTGGCTCTGTAAAATAATCTAACACCAATCCACTCAGAAGGAAGATGCATTTGAGCCTCTTGTTGCTAAAAAGCAGGGCAGGGGAGCCCAGCAGGGTGAAGATTAATTAAACACTCCACTAACTTTCCTTAGAAATGCCTAATGCCACTCTGTGTAGAAGCTTATTTAGAAGATGCAGAAGTAAACAATACCATCCACACATTTTTAGTGTAAAACCATAAATGGCTAAAAAGCACTCACCTTGGGGCTGACTATCCCAATAATACCTGAAATACAAAGAAAAGAATGGAGATAAGTCAAACTTGTATTTCAATCTTGGTTGGCATATGGTAGAGACAGCACCTACTCCAAAAAGCTTGCTAAACAGTGAATAACCAGCCAAACCACTACCCACTTTGAGAAAAATGAAAGGGTTGTTCTTGAGAGTTGAAAGATTCTCAGTGGCTTTTAACTCATTGTGACTCCGGAGACAGTTTTGACCATGTTGCTGGGTCCTAAGGGGGTCCTAAGAGGTTACCTAGCCATGGTCCAGAGTTTCTCATCAGGAGCTCTACAGGCTTGGAATGTGACAACTCTTTGTTGTAACAACCAGTCTTGTACAATCAGCATCGTTGGTCCTCAGCACCTAATACCAGTGGCACCCCCAGTTACAACAACCAAAAACATCACCCACCCAAAACATATCCTCAAATACTTCTAGGTCTAAATTCTTTATTTTACAGGTGAAGCATGCATAACTGGCTCAAGGTCACCTAGCATTTTAGTGTCTGTGCCAAGACTGGGGTCCTTGCAGTCCACTGTATCATTGTCCACCCCTACCTCCTCTTTTATTTTGGGATATTATTGGCAAAACCAATAACCCCTCAAGTCTTCAAACTAATGAAATGGCAGTGGGAGAAAGGATCATTTGTAAGTCACTTCTTTGGAATGTAAATTGCATTTCCCCCATAGAAACAAAGTTCTATATGGTGGCTACCCACAAAAGTCTATTGTACTTTGGATTCCATTTCCTCCTGCCTTCACAGGAACCTTGCATTATTCTATATTGATTTTCTCTTGTATATATTCAACCTCTTCCTCTCAACTTGGCCCTTGCCATCAGTGTTTCTGCTCACATAAAAATAAAGCAAAGCCTCCCTCACTCTCTTCATATCCCTCCATCTGCTGCCGTCTTCCCTTCACATCACAGTGAAATTTTCAAAAATTGTTGTCTGTAGTTTCTGTTTTCTCCTACTCCCACCTCCCACTCACTCCTCAACATACTCCAGTCTTGCTTATCGTAACCACATGTTAATTCTTGCTACGGATATAATTCCATGCCACTAAATAGAATGAATACTTTTCTATCCTCATCTTGACCTCTCAGGAATGTATATGTTCATTTGAACACTTTTTTTCCTTGGGAGAGAGTTCAGAGTTGTTGTTGTTGTTGTTGTTTTTAAGTCAAATTCTTGAAAGAATCTATAACCTAAAATAAAAGATTAAGAAAAAGGCAATACATGGGCAATAATGAGGTGTATCTTTTAACACACACATGACTGAAATAAGCTGAGGCTACTTTAGAGACAAATGTCATTCCAGTGGATATCTGGGTTATTTCTTTATAAGACTAAAGTTCAGGAAACAGAGAAGTAGGAGATAAGTAGGAGTATGTTGCCATAATCCAGAGATGCATTTGTGGGAAATTATCAGAGATAAAGAAGAGAAGATGAATTATCAGAGATAAAGAAGAAGATGGAGAAGCCTCCTGGTTGACTTTTCTTATTCCTTTCTTTTCCCAGAAGAGTTCTGGGCTGTCAATCAGGTGAAGGGAAATATAAGATACTTGGATGACAAGGCATGGAAAGTTCAGGACAGCTATGACATCTGCAGTGGAGAGGGGGAGAGGGAGGGGTGGGAAAGGCAAAGCTGCAGCAGCTGGAAAGAGGGGTGTCCATGTCAACAGGAAGGCATACGTAGCTTGAGAGTGGCGGTAGCTTAAAACAAGTTTTATATATTAGTACGACGGGTCGATCTCCCCATAGCAAACGGTGCAGCTTCCCACTCTACCTGGTCACGGTGAAGAGTTTTTCCACCAAACTCTTTTTTTTTTTTTTTAAAGATTTTATTTATTTATCTGACAGAGAGAGAGAGACAGTGAGAGAAGGAATATGAGCAGGGGGAGTGGGAGAGGGATAAGCAGGCTTCCCACCAAGCAGGGAATTGATGCGGGGCTCGATCCCAGGACTCGGTGATCATGACCCAAGCTGAAGGCAGACGCTTAACGACTGAACCACCCAAGCGCCCCCCACCAAACTCTTTTCTCTAAAACACAGTTAATCAAGCAAATCATCAAAGGGGCGAGCCATTTTCCATGTTCTTGCTGTTCCCCATCTCCTCTGGAGGCACTGCTCCAGCCTTTGATTCCAATCATTACTCAACCTCCATTTCAATATAAATAGAAATTAGAATGTAAGCCTGGTGCAAGTGGGGGGGGGCGGGTAGGGCAGGAGGGTGTGGGTGTACTTCTCCTTCCAAAATTTATACAATGGCAATAGCAGGAACTTCACTAACTGATATTATTCTATTTTATTGACTGAGAAAAAAAAAATTGAGCCATGCTTGTGGCAGTTAAAAGGCCAACTTTTGGCCAATTGTTAAATAGGTGAAACATGTTATTGATAATCTCAATCTCTGCTTTTCCCCACAATCCCCACTCCAATGTGCACACATATTTTCAGTCCCCTTCTCTACCTAGTATAGAGTGATGCTGGTTTCCTGGTTTTCTTCTTAGTTAAGAAGATCTTACAAGTTCACACACACTGAGAGTATCGCTTCTGCCAATCATAGCTGTAGCCTACGAAGGCTGATTACAGAGAAAGAATTCAACTTAAAAGTATTAAATAAAGTAGCAGGTCTACCGATTTGATGCTAAATAGCAGAATCTGCCTTAATCTTGATGACACTGTAATTAAATATTTCTGTCAGTAAAAAATCAGATGTAGAACTTCATGTGGAATGGCATGAAGTGAAATGTTAGTTTCCTTCACTTTCAGAAGGTGTAAAACAATCCTGCCACCCTACCATCTAAATCTTAATTGTGTAACTATCCTAAAGAAAGTTTGTGTCCGCGCACACGCATGTGCACGTGTGCAAACACACACACACACACAGAGTATACCTCTAAAAGGCAAGGCCAAAAGGTGAGCAATCTTGTCCCTCACTGGAGGGCACCGTGGATTAGTCTCCGCTGGGCACAATACATCAAAAGTCCTGATCTTGTTTCATTAAACATATCCTATGGATGGCCTTCATCACATTCTCTGGAAAGATGACCCCACACTAGAGAATTCTACACTCCTTAGGAGGCATTTAGTCAAACCCTGCTCCCATCTTCTAATTCTTATCTTTCACTCTGAAAACAATTATCCCTTAGCTAGAGACTCCAACAAGTCTGAAACTAAACATTTTAAACCAAAATACAAACACCACAATAGAATTACATAGAAGAAAAGGCATACAGACACTCACACGCACGCGCGCACGCACACACACACACAGAGTTGTGTTTATCCTAAAGGCCTCTGAGAATTTCATATCAGGCCTGTGCAGATAGATAACAAACACTTCTTTAATCTTCCCTTTGAAGCTTCAGCTTCAATATGAAAAGGAAGCTATCACTCCGCTGTAATATCCATACTCAACATCATCAGGTCCATGCAAATGACATTTGGAGCCGGAAAAATATGAGTACAGAACGAGAAGACAGAAATTGCTGCAACCATATTGATGATTATTGTTTTCACATTCAGTCAAAATAAATCCATCCTTCTGTGATCCTTCAAAAATGAAAATGGAAGAACAAAATTTCCTAACATTTTGTTGGCTCTGCAAAATAGGGTCTAGTGTGTGTTACATTACATGGGAGGCAAAGTTTGCTATTTGTGCTTCTAAATTTAGAGAGATTTTCAGCAAACTTTAGTTTAGGGAAAGGTAACAACAAATAAATGGGATTCACTATAGTGAGGGGATCTTGAGGCTACTACAGAAGCAATAACAGTAATGACAAATAACAACAATGTTAAGATTTCTCATTTATATTGTGGGCACTGTCCTAAACACTTCTTTTATATGAACTCATTCCTCCAAACTATAGCCCTCTTATTATTTCCATTTTATAAATAAGGAAACCAAAGTATTGAGAGGTGAGATGACTTGCCCATGGTTTACACAGCTGGTAATAAGGCAGACAAGTTTCTAATCCTAACAACTAGTTCCAGAGTGGGCACTGTAATAACAAATTAAGAAGGAAAGTCTTGAAAATATAATCTAACTTTAAAAATTCATAAAAAATAATTTTTTCTCTGAAGACTTTCTATTATCCTAACAGAATTCAGTCACTCAGTTGACAAATACTTGTTGAATGTCTTCTATGTGACAAGTCCTTTGTTCTGGTTCCTTGGATGAAACGGTGACTAAAGTACACATAGTCTGTCTGCAGATATATTTCAGTATCTTTCTTTTTTTTTTTTTTTAAAGATTTTATTTATTTATTTGACAGAGCGAGATTACAAGTAGGCAGAGAGGCAGACAGAGAGAGAGGAGGAAGCAGGCTCCCTGCTGAGCAAAGAGCCCGATGCGGGACTCGATCCCAGGACCCTGAGATCATGACCTGAGCCGAAGGCAGCGGTTTAACCCACTGAGCCACCCAGGCGCCCATATTTCAGTATCTTTCAAATGGCAAACAAACTTCTAGTTTGTCACTCAAGAATCACAAAACATTAGATTCCTACTAAAAATGAAGCTATCAACTCTTAACCATTAGATGGGGGAGGGGGTTTGAGGTGGGTATCAAACTCTTGACCATGAAGCTAACCAATGAACATGGTTATTGAGATTAAAGTACTCAGGGCACCTGGGTGGCTCAGTGGGTTAAGCCTCTGCCTTCCGCTCAGGTCATGGTCTCAGAGTCCTGGGATTGAACCCCGCATCGGGCTCTCTGCTCAGCAGGGAGCCTGCTTCCCTTCCTCTCTCTCTCTGCCTGTCTCTCTGCCTACTTGTGATCTCTGTCAAATAAATAAATAAAATCTTAAAAAAAAAAAAGAAAAAAAAGTACTCAGAGCTTTCACCACTCAGCCAGCTAATTAGATCCTGGTGAAGGAGGTAAAACAAACAACTGTAACTACCCCCATATTATTGCAAATATCTAGGAAGGAAAAATAGTTCCATTTCCTGATTATAATAAAAAATAGCATATTCAGCACTTTTATATGTTTTATATGTATTATTTTATTTAATCTTCATCACAACCCTATGAGATCAGGACTATTATTATTCCCATTTTTCGGATTAGGAAATTGAAACTCAGGAAGGTCAACCAACTTGACCACAACCACATAGCTATTAAACAGCAGAACCCAGATTTGTATCCAGGTCACCTTGGTTCCAGAGCTCAAGCTCTTAAATCCCACAGTACCTGCTTTTCTATTGACTGCAATATAGAAAACAAATCAATTATTGCCAGACAGCTTAGTATTAGAAAGTAGTTAGATCAGACATCTTTAACTTAGAGTTCACAGTTGAGCTTTAGAAGACTCATGAACTCCTAAAAATCGTGGGTAGAAAGCAACCCATGTTTTCTTTTCCTTGAAGAAGAGTCCATAAACCTCATTAGATTCCAAAAAATGCCAATAACTCTTCCCCTCCAAAATGATAAGACCCTCTGGATTAGATGAATAAGACTGTAATGGCATTATAAAACTAGCTACCCACAAAGGCCAACATCTGTAATGTTATAAATCTAGAAGATCTAAATGAATTTTTTTGCAACTAAAATATTAAACATGTTATTCTACCTGTGACTTATGGAAATTTAAAACACATCATACATTCTCTGCCTCGTTAAACCACCTGCTAAACAAAATCAAATCTCTTCTTGATGACTCAAGGATATAAATTTGAACTTTGGTTTTTGTACCAAAACAGTGGTGCTTCCTACATGAATAGGCTGTCTGCACTACTCGCTATCCAGAGATGACTTCTATTTTGCTCTTGACCATCTCTTGGTAATACTATCTCAAAACGGATGGCAAAGAATGAAGTGCTATGCTGATATTAAAAATGGAATTCAAATGGAAACCTCATTGAGCAGGGCTTTCAACAGCAAGTTGCTAACACTAGGAAAACCCCTTGCAATTGACCTTGATCAGTGAGCCACATGGTAGAGACTGATACATGCCCCAAGGAAATGGCTTTTCTGAACAATGCTAATAATCTGTACCCTGTAGATACTTCCTATAACTTCTTTTCTTACTTTGGAAGATTCACTTGATTTCAAATCTTTCTAGGAGCTATGCTCCATTTCAGAAAAATGGGCAAGTGGCAAAGGGTCATACCACCCATGACACCCAAGAACAGAAATGGGAAAAGAGCACCATCTGGTGGAAGTCCCTGGTGGAGGCATTAGAGGCTGGGACCTAGGGTCCTGGGCGTCAGCCTCAGCAACAGGCAGGGATGGGAAGGCCTCTGGAGGGGAGCTGGTGCCCCCTCTAGTCCCGTACCTTTAATGCATCAAAAGGACAGGACCTAGTATCTGCCTACAAGCAGCTTACAATCTAAACGAGCTATTTATACGTCAACAGATGTCAATCTAAGATAGGAAATAACAAATAACAGACAAGCACATAACTCAGATTATAGAAGGACCTGCCACAAGAAGTTCCTAGGTTCTTTCTTTGGGTGTAATATGTCTGTGGTCTTGAGTCTATACCCACAAGTTTTAGAAACCCACCCTGGAAGACAACACAATATTCTCCTACTTATGAAATGGTCACAATTAAACTTTTATTAAGTAATAAACAAGCAACATTATCTAATGTTGACAGTATTGATTTTTTTCAGAACTCTGTTCCCAGACCATAAAAAAGAAATAAAAGAAATAAGACCTTACTTATCACTGGAGTTTTCTGCAACACTTTCACTACATAAAATCCCTGCTATGCTTAATCCAACATCCACCCTGGATACCAACAGCAAGAAATCTGGGTGCTTTTCTCAATTGGTCAATGATTATGGTCTTTCACCCCAATACTGAAAACTTGCATTCAAATATTCCTTCCCCTATGTCCAAGCATCAAGACTGCAAATTGTGGTTGAATGTCTATATAATTCCCATACTCTCTGCATGTAATAGGCAACCAATTAGAACTCAATGAACTATTAAAGAAAAATTCCAGCCAGGTACGTTGTGACAAAATAGAAGACCCTAAGAGTTGAGATTTGTTTTTTTCTTTCTGTAGATAAAGGAGAGCATCTGAAGGATTGGTTGGTTGGCTGCTTGTTATAAGGATAGGAAATGATATCCACTGTGATCAAACAAACAGAAATACGCAGACTGGGTGGAAGGGAGACAACCCGAGAGGCCGTTTACTGGAGCTCAAAAAGAGAGACAAGAGATTTGATAACACACGTGGACGTGGGCTGGGAACAGAGCAACAAGAGGAAAATCAGAGATATCTTTTGGTTACAAATGTGTATGGGAGAGAAAAGGCAGCACTTATATACAAAGAACTCCAGCTGATTACCATATTTTAAACTGCAGTATCTTTGGCTGTTATCCTGTCACTTCTGTCTCTGCTGATGCTTGGAACCTCCTTTTGTTTTATTTTTTGCTCGCTTCAGGTTAATAGCTACTCTTGGACCACCAAGACTCCTAGTTATCTGATTCATGAATAACTGACATATGCATGACACTGTGACTGTGGACCCTCTAGTCATTGAATTTTACAGCTGGAAGGTCACTGAAGGTCATTTAATCCAGCCCATCACTTTCCAGATGAGAAAATGAAGTATGGAGAGGTTACATGATTGCGCCATAGACGTTTAGAAGTCCACATTGTGAAGCTACCACAGTTTATCTTGGGCAGGCAGGTTCAAAAACATGATAGTCACTTGAAAATTCCTTTGGTATTTCCCTTATTATGAACATGGTTACATTATCCACCTGAGAACAAATGTTACACAAAAAATATTTAGGCTGGATTAGTTCTCAGAGCTCATCGAGGCAGAGTGGATTTCTCAACATTAACATGCCAGCATACCATCTATATCTCAAGTTATGAAGACTGCATTCCCTCTCTCAGACATTAATAAATCTCTACTACTTGCAGATACTCTGTTAGGGACTGAGAGCATGGAAAGCCCCAACTGTGGGCCAGTTGGGCTGGAGCAGTCAAACTGTGCCGAACTGATAGAATTGGCACAAAACACACACAAGGTAAAAAAACCAGGGCCAGAAGAACTCAGGTCTGGCTAATGCCAGAAGCTGTCTGACTGCCTGCAGATAAGGGCTGCTGAGGGAGGATCTGGGATCAGATAAAGGAAGATGCCTGGCAGGGGAGGGGAGGGTCACTGAGAGGCCAGGTCCAGGATGCAGAGTGGCCAGCCAGTGGGTCAGAGCAGGTGACAGAGGTGACATGTTTGACAGAGCAGGTGACATGTTTGAGGAAGGGATAGGGAAGATTCTGAGTGAGTTCCAACCTTAAAGCCAGTTTTATCTTGTGAAGCAGGTGATAATGTCATGTAAGGGTAATATAAATCTGCTAAGGATTGGGGAGGGGATGGGGGGAAGAGGAACATTAGAAAGGCTGCTACTAGGGTCATGTAAGGTCACTGTCAGGTATCATTAAGGGCTCAACTGAGGTGGGAGACCAAGCCTTACAGTAGAGGCACTCTGACTATGTCATTTTTCTTCAGCACTGAGTGGCTGCCCAAATACAAGAGCAGAGATGTGGACAGTTGAATTGATCTGAGGTTAGGATTCTCCTAGTCTTGGGAGATAAAAGTACAGAAGAGTAAGAGTGCACTGGAGGACATGTCCTGGTGCTCAGGCTGAGGGGGAAAAAAATCCAGCGGCCCAAGACTTGACTATTGTATCTGTACATATTAGAGACTTTCAACAATCAGTAAGAAACAGGGGACAGCATTATTCTGCTCTTCTCTTCCAGGACTATCCTCTGTCCCACCAGTCCCAAATCTCTCCTATCTCGTGCTCCCTCTTTCAATGGTTGACATCTTCATGAACCCAGTTGAAACATGGGGACTGCCCCTTCATCTCTTTCTCTATGACTACATACAACCCATCAATCACCAAGACCTGGACATTCTACTCCCCTGATATCTTTTAAATCTACCTCTTCTCCATCCCTACAGGCACTGAATTCTTTCAAGCCTTCAGAATGCCTGACCCAGATTGATGTTCACACGATCACCTGCCACCCTGCTCCTCTCTGACCCATTCTCCTCAGGGTTGATGGAGAAGGAAGAACAGTGGTGAGCAATGGCTTTGCAGACATATCTGGGTTGGAGTCCCAGCTCTTCCGTCTTCTAGGCTGCAAACTTTGGCGGCAGCCTCAGTCTCCTCATTTTTTTTTTTTTTAAATCAAAGTATAGTTGACATGCCATGTTAAGTTAGTTTCAGGTGTGCAACATAGTGATCCCACAAGTTTACATATTACACTGTGCTCACCAGGAGTGCAGCTACCACCTGTCACCATGCACTGCTGTTACAATATCATTGACTATATTCCTTGTGTTGTACCTTTTATTCCTATGACTTATCCATTCCATAAATGGGAGCCTCTATCTCCCACTCTCCTTCCCCCAGTTTACCCATCCCCCCCCCCCCCCCCCCCGGTTTCACCTTAAAAATATAAATAATAACTACACCTGCCTCGTGTGTTTTTTTGGAGGATTAACTGAGCCAATGCACATGAAGAACTGAGCACCAGGCCCAGCACCTGGCAGGCCTTCAGTTAATGTCAGCTCTTCTGTCATTAGCACCATCGTTACTCTAATGACCTAAAGTGCAAACCCAGTCTTGTCACTGCCCTGCTTAAAGCCCTGCAGAGGCTTACTCCAGCCCCTGCCTCCAGGTCCTCACTCTCCTGCTCCGTTCACACTGCTGCTTTCACATGTCTCCGCTCTCTCTGCCAGCACACTTTCTCCATTGTATCCCTTCTTCTCCCAGTGAACCTTTGAGGCTCAGCTCTGTCCCCTGTGTAATGTGCTCCCATGGCCCCTCTGTGCACACCTTTCAGCAGCACCTATAACACTGCACCACAATCCTCTTGTCTCTCTACATCACTGGGCCCTCAAGGGGCAGTGGCACAGAGCCTGTGCTCAATAAATGCTTGCTAAGAAAATGAATGGACTTGAGAAACAGAAGGGCTGTCTGAGTTCAGCATGAGTGCAGCACAGAGTGCATTTCAGAGAGGGGTCAGAGACAAGGCTGGAGATGCAGACAGCGGGCAAGGCTCTCCAGGTAACACCATGAGGTGTGGATTTTATCCCAAAGAAAATGGGGAAAGAAACTTTCATTTTCCTCTTAATTACTCACACAAAGACAAGAGGGTAAAACAGAATGAGAATTAAAAGAGGAGAAGAAAAGGAAAAGAAAGAAAAAAATAAGAAACCCTTGTTAAATTAAAACCTCCATCCAAATGAAGAATCGCCCCCCGCAAAAAACTAGTTTCAAAGAATAACCACAATATGACTAGCAAAACTATACTTCAAAAGACACGACCGAATACACATTGTAGTGGCAAGAATCCAATATATAAATACAATCAATTTGTTTCTTCATTAAAAGCTTTCATGAAGAAAATGATTTAATACAAATGCTAGAGCTACTGACACAGATTAATTGAAAAATAACAACAGACTCCTAATTAAAGACATAATATTATTTCACTCATTCATTCTGCTCTAAAACTGAATAAATATATAAAAATAGAATCAAGAAGGCAGGCTTCTGCTGCTAACCCCTCCAAGAGCTACAATGAATTACAGATATTTTTTTAAAACTTCATATCCTTATGTATACGCATTTTTCCAGTTAGGAACTGAGATGTACATAGAAATTCAGAAATCACTTTTAAATTGTGTCAGTTTTGCCCTCAAGATTTTTCCTAATTGTATAAGATTCTATACTAAAATATCATTCTTGGCCATTTATTTCTTTGAATAGTATCTACAGCAGTCATATTAAGCCCCTACAAGAGGTACCTAATTATCTGAATCATAAAAAATTAAACTACTTTGATTTAAAGGCCAATGACTATGTGATCAGTTCTACGGCTGTATCAAAACAGGTCGGGGGTCACCAGCAGTTCAACTATAATCAACTATTCAATCCCAGGACTTCCTGACCCATCGTGGGGCCAGGACTTTGGTTCTGTTGTTCTTCAAGGGATTCTCCAGCATCAGGAAATGTCTCCCCATGTTGCCAGGCCACCAGGAAGCAAAAAGGTTGCAGGCAAACATCAGGCCAAGGGAAGGACCAAAGCCATTTGCTGCTGACCATATCCCTATCCCTCACCCTACAATCCAGTTGGGTTGAAATATTGTCAGTTACTTGCTGGTCCTAAGCTTTGCCAGTAAAATTTTCCCGTCAGTTATCCCCAATCATACTGGGGGACCCACCTCACCATCCAACTAACAGCCTCAATTCATATTTACCAGTCAAATCCTCCATCCTCCCTCTCCACTATTCAAATTCATTTGAAAACAAAAGTAGTATCTTTGTACCTTTAAAAAAAAAAAAAGAGGAAGTCTTCTGATGAAGATTTTTACATATACTTGCCTGATTTTAAGAATCTCCTGGAGTCCTTATTGATCACGCCAAACCTGGTAAATTAGCATCTAGGTAAGAGACCTAGAAATCTGTATTTTTAACAAGATCCTCAGGTAATCCATATGATGGGGCAAATTTGGAAAACAATCTGAAGGAAATGGGTATTTTGCTAACAGCTGTCTGTTAAGAAAATTCTAGACAGTTAGTCCCCAGTTCAAGCATAGACTGTGTCCCATTTCCAGTTGTTTGGACCTTGGAATGCATTTTTCTAATGAAACAAAGTAACAGTGTTAAGTTTTCTGGGCCAGCTTCAAAAACCTATTAAGTCTTGTTAACAGATCTAAAGTATAGTAAATACAATCCTTCATTTAAAGTATATTAAATACAATCCTTCATTTAAAGTATAGTAAATACAATCCTTCAATCACATTTCAAAAGTTGAAGCATAAAGTTGGCTATTTAGAATACATTCTAAATAACCTTCTCAGAGAAGTGGTTAGGTTTCCCAGCTATCCATAAATGCTTGTTAAGCCCATAATAAGCCAAACCCAGCTATCAAAATGTGAATATAAACATGAGGTTGGTGTCCTCAAAGCAAAAGATAATGAGAGGGAGAAATGGTATGTCTTCTTCTCTGGGCATAGGAAACACAGGCAAACTTTGACATTCTTACCCTCTCTGCCTTTACAACAATCTCTGGTCTCCCAGTGGCCAAAGACTGCCCAGGTGCCAAGGATTTACGTGTTATCCATGACTCTCTACTAAAGTATCAGCTTGCACATCCTTGCCCTGAGCTGTCCTTCCCCAAATTACCTATCGTCCCTCCAAAATTCAGTCAAACTCTCGTTTCCATAATTTGGTTCCATCCTATCTTTTTCAGCTTATCTCTCCCATTTCTTCCTTATACCTAGTAAATGGAATCATCCTTTGGTTCCCAAATATGGCTAACCTTATCCTCTCTGTATCTTTGTTTCTGCTATTTTGGGGTACAATGTATCTCACCAAAAACCCATCCCTTTCAACCCAAAGCCAAGTCATGATGCCATCTCACAGCCCTGAAGGCTTCTCATAGCCCACCAGCCAGAAGTGACTCCTTTCACTGGGATTTCACAGCACAATCTATGTGTACCTCTTCTAAAGCTTTAGCCACAATATATATTGAGATATAGTTATTTGTGAGGGCTTTTTTACCTTTCCCATTGGGTTTTAAGTTTCTTGGGAATATTTTGGGGAGTATCTAATCAAGTAACATGGATTATACTAAGTATGCATATGTTATATGCATAACAGAAATCCTACAAAGTGGATGTATCATATAATTATTTGATTTATCCTGCTCAAAAATAAGTTACAAGAGGACTGGAACCTGTGTCATATTCACCACAAAAATGTTCTGCATATAGCATTTGCTCAATAAACATTTGTTGAATCAGTTAAGTGCTATTATTCACTTTTTATGAAGAAATTGAGCCTCAGAAGAGTGGTGACCTAATAGTCCTACTGCCTGGGTTCATCCAAATTCCAGAATCTAACATTTGTGTAACCTTGAGCACATTGGTTACCTCTCTGAACCTCGGTTTTCTCATCTGATCTTTCTCATTGATATCCATCTCATGTACGCAGATCAAATGAGATAATGTGTATAAAGCCCTTGACAATGGGGCTGGCATATAGTACGTGTGTGGTGAATGTTGGCTGTTAACTGTCATTCTTAAATTGCAAATGTGAGAGTCTCCAAAGCCCTCATACTTCCCAAGGAAAAGGGCCCTATGTTACCCTGACCAACATCAATGTACCTAACACGGTTCATCACCCACAACAGAGGTTCAACAAGTCTGGCCACTGAATTTCCTCAGCACTCTCATCTTTTTTAAGATTTTATTTATTTATTTGACAGACAGAGATCACAAGTAGGCAGAGAGGCAGGCAGAGAGAAAGGGAGGAAGCAGTCTCCCTGCTGAGCAGAGAGCTCAATGCAGGGCTCGATCCCAGGACCCTGGGATCATGACCTGAGCTGAAAGCAGAGGCTTTAACCCACTGAGCCACCCAGGTGGCCCCTCAGCACTCTCATCTTAACCAAAAATTAGAAGAAAACCATTCAACACAGTTAATGTACACCCAGAAGTCTCTTAACCCTCCAGGTGAATTTGTATTTTAAAAGAAGCTGTTGAGGGACGCCTGGGTGGCTCAGTTGGTTAAGCAGCTGCCTTCAGCTCAGGTCATGATCCCAGCGTCCTGGGATCGAGTCCCACATCGGGCTCCTTGCTCCACGGGGAGCCTGCTTCTCCCTCTGACTCTGCCTTCCACTCTGTCTGCCTGTGCTCGCTTTCGCTCGCGCTCTATCTCTGACAAATAAATAAATAAAATCTTTAAAAAAAAAAAAAAAAGAAGCTGTTGAGCCTAAATACATTTCTAAATGGTGAAAAGGTATGTAACAAATGGGAACCAGACATCTCAGACCTTCTAGAGAAGGCATCTGTGAGCAGTGGTCTCCATGCTGGCTCCATGCAGACTCCATGAGCCTGACGGCTCAGTGGCCCGATAACTTCTTGAAAAACAGGGCTATATGATATGTGACACTCTTGATTGCCTGGCATGATGCCCAACAAAGAGTAAACAAATAGCCAACACATATTTATTGAGTAAATTAACTTCTTCCGGTTTGTAATCCTCACCCTGCACTTAGGTGATTCCGTTTCTCTTTATGACCAACATAAAAATCAATCATGATGACTGATGTTTTGAGAAGGAGGAAGTGAATGGTTTACTCAAGCACCATCGCTTCGGGAAACTAGTCCCACAAACACAAATATTTTATTAGATAGTCACACAGAGTGTAGATAATCCTTTTCTAATGAAGGATTCAGCCTGTGTCAGTTCAGTGCAGCTCAAAAGGATAATATCTAAGAAATGAAAGTTGTTCTCAGTCAGTGATACCTCATCTAATGAAGACCTTGAGAGTGAACTTCCTTTATTTAAAAAAAATACATATTTTAACAAAATCATCATAAATTACTCCAAGGACTGCTGTATTTCATATGGCTTTCATGTGCATTTATGAGTGTGTATGTTTGGCACAGAGTAAAACACCTCACACACAGCTGTTTATTTGCACAGGAGTGACCCAATGCTTCACAACAAAATTAGAGCCTAGTTTCTTCTTTCTACATCTCCTTTCCCCTCCGTTCCAACTCTTTACCCACCTGGAAACCAAATATGCTTTCACTATTTAATCTCTGTCCCTTTTTAAACAGGAAGGGCTCTGACCTCAATGACTTAGGATTAAATATATAATCACTGCAGAGCTAGAAAATACAAATAAACAAAAAGGAGAAATTAAAAATTACTCAAGCTCCACTTGCCAGAGATTATCATCATTAATATTTTGGTGGGGGCAGGGCGCCTGGCTGCCTCAACTGGAAGAGCATGTGGCTCCTGATCTGGGGGGTCAGGGGTTCAAGCCCCACGTTAGGTATAGAGAGTACTTATACACATGAACTTAAAAAAAAATTTTGGTGGGTTTTCTGGAGACATTTTTCTCTGAGGTTTTTACATATATATTTAACCTACATTTTCATTTATAGTATATCTTATCGTTCCACGTCAATGAATCTTCTATAACATGCATGATTAAATTATTTATTTATTTTTAGGTTTGCCTGTCAACAGAATGGAGGAGCAGAATAAACTGGAACAGGGAGAAACTTGAGAAAGAGAACCAGAAAGGAGAATTTTGCAATACCCTGAGTAAGACTTTATGGAGGCAGCAGTTTAGCCAGTGACAAAGGGAGAGGAGAAGACAGATTTAGGATAAAGAATCAATAGGCTTGTTGATGGCTTGGGGAGTAAAGACAAAGAAGCCAGGAAGGGCACCCATGATTCTGCGTTGGGGGCCTGGGCCTAGGGAAAGCAGAGTTAGGGGTTAGGGCTAAGCAGGATCAGTTCTGGACAGTCAACACTCAGCATTTTTCTGACTATAAGTAACGGAACACCCAATGACATGGGCTTAAATAAAGCTTATTTTTCTTTTAAAACAGGTCTGGAGACAGCTGATTCCAGGGTTGATGTAGGGGCCCAACAGTGGCATGAAGGGTCTAGACTACTGTGGTGTTTCTGCTCTAACGCCATAGAATGGAGTCGTATCTTAAGGCGGCTACTGCATTCAAGGGAGTACTGCCGTCTCCCTGCAAGAGGCTAACAGAAGTCTGTCGTGGCTTCCAAACCATGACTCATCCCCAGGCTGGTAGGGTTCTGTCGTCAAGGAAGAATGGAGAGTGCCTACTGGGGACACATCCAGCAGAGTCTGCCCAGCTTTGTGAACACTGAGATCTCTGACACCCAAGAGGAGCTCTCCGGTATGCTGTCTGAAGCCATGCCCAGAGGACTGCCTCTGAGCTGTGGAGCCGGAGAGGAGGTTGTAGAGTTGTGATGGGACCAACCGCCTGAGAATGTGGTGAGGACAGAGACAAGCCTGAGGGGCAAGGCTCAAGGAACAGGGCAGAAAAATGAGACCAAGCACGAGCTTGGGGGAAAAAGAAAGAATGTATAAATGCAAGGAAGAAGGAAAACCAGGAGGGACTATTATTATCATAGAATGAACAGAAAGAGAGTTGGGTTTGTTTGTTTGTTTGTTTGTTTGTTTTAAACTTTTTGAGGAAAAGGAAGCTATCAATAATGTCAGATGCCACAGGGAGACCAGGTAAGTGGAAAAGGTCCCCTGGAGGTGACAATTGGAGAGTTACTGGTAACTCTCTAATTGATAAGAGCAGAAGCCAGATCATGGAAGAATGAGGAGTGACCAGAGAAGAGGAAACCAGAAATGGCTAATCTAGCCTTCTGTCTGTTAAGGATTAAAAAAAAAAAAAAAAAAAAAAAAAAAAAAAAAAGGCTACAGAATAGTCGCTAGAAAGGGAATCACTGTGTAGGATATAATATTTTTCTTACTATTAGGAGAGATTTGGGATGCCTGGGTCTCTCAGTTGGTTAAGCGACTCACTCTTGATTTTGGTTCAGGTCATGATCTCAGGGTTGTGGGATCGAGCCCTGCACTGGGCTCCAAGCTCAGTGTGGACTCTGCCTCTCACTCTGCTCCTCCCCCACTCATGCTCTCTCTCTCAAATAAATAAAATCTAAAAATATATATATTAGGAGAGATTTGAGCATATTTCTATGATGAAGAGTTGTAACAGGGGAAGGAAACTAAATTTAATAAAGAGAGAGTCCTAGGGCATAGTGATAACAAAGGAGGAAAGACGGTCACTGTGAGGCATTGCTTTAGTCCTCAAATAGCATGAGGAGGAGCGTGATCTCAAAAGCCAATAGAGGGAGGGCACCTGGGTGGCTTAGTCAGTTAAGTGTCTGCCTTCAGCTTAGCTCATGATCTCAGGGTCCTGGGATGGAGCCCCGCATCGGGCTCCCTGCTCAGTGGGGAGACTGCTTCTCCCCTCTCCCTCAGTCCCCTGGCTTGTGCTCTTTCTCACTCTATCTCAAATAAATAAATAAAATTTAAAAACAAAAGATAACAGAGGGGCAGAAAACTGTAAAGCCATGTAGCCACATCTCAAAAGGTTTAGGATCGAATGGGAAAAGTTTAGACGCGGCAGCAAGGAGCTAGAATGCCGACAGCACTTCCAGAAAGGAAGCACATTCTACCTAAGATGACTACAAGCAAAACTGTCCTGCGGCAGAGCTGAGTGTTCCGAAGGCAGAGATGGAGCAAAGTGGTTGAGGATGTGGTGCAGTTTGATTATAAGAAGACATGGATCCTAAGAAACACAGGGGAAAGGGCTAGAGGAGAAGTCCTCAGGAGCGATGAGAGATGGCAGAGACAAAGACATGCCAAACTAAGTAGGGAGGGGGATGACCAGAAGCAGAGGGCTGGTGACAGCATACAGCAATGGTGGCAATGACTGGCATCCACGCTCTGCGGAATGCCAGTGTAGGGTCAGCTGTCACTTTTTTCTCACAGAATGTTAGAGAGATGCTATCACAGGAGATACATGAGGAAATGGGAACCATGTCTGCAAAGGTCCTGTACCCCCAACACTTGGCAAAAAGAAAGCATCCTATCTTTGGAAAAGAATATGTGGGGCCAGCTACCAAATAGTAAATGTCCTAATAAGAGGGTCTCTTGTTTTAAGTTTTAGCCTAGGACCCCAAAACTCAGTTTTTGGTTATAACAGTCTCCCCACCCCCATTCATTGGACTCAACATTACTGAGTTCATACTACATGCCAACACCTTGCTAGACCATTTTTTTTTCTTTAAAAAGATTTTATTTATTTATTTGACAGGCAGAGATCACAAGTAGGCAGAGAGGCCGGCAGAGAGAGTGGGGGGAAGCAGGCTCCCTGCTGAGCAGAGAGCCCGATGCGGGGCTCAATCCCAGGACCCTGAGATCATGACCTGAGCTAAAGGCAGAGGCTTAACCCACTGAGCCACCCAGGTGCCCTAGACCTTTTTTTTTTAATTAACATAGATCATCCATGCCTTTAAGGAGTTAATAATCTCCCAAAATATGTACTCTGAGTTCTGAGAAACTGAATTTGAAACGAAATTAAAAGTGTGTTGGAGCAGTGCTTCTCAAACATGAATAACCTTGGGATTGTATGGAAATGCAGATTGTGACTCAGTAGATCTGATTCAATGGAGCCTGAGATTTTACATATCTAACAAGTTTCCAGGTGATGCTCATGTTGCTGGCCCATGGGACACACTTGGGTTACCAAGGAGCTAAAGACTCTAGCAAAAAGAGACTTTGCTTCACCTTTTCTATCTACACTGACCTGTGAAGTCCTGAGAAGCTTCCCTCTTTTCCTTGCTAATTCTCCTACCCATGCATTTTTCTAATAAAAAGGTGGGGAGGGGATAGAAAACCTCACAAAGGGCTTTTTCTCCCAAGCAACTATTAGCTACACACACTGCTTTCGTGAACATGTCAAACATCTATCTCATGTGATTAAATACTTCTGTGGAACCTCTAATATTTCAAACAGGGCACCTAGATATTCAGTAAAAGAATAAGAGACTGGGAACAGCAATTAATTCTAGTTATGCCATATGGCAGTATAGAACACTAGCTGGAACCTGAAAACTCAATTTCACAAGAGCTTTACTTATTCTGAATTTTAATCATTGTAGGATCAGCAAACATATGCCTACCAACCTGCTCCATTTACACAAAATTCTGAAGAATAATCACACTGCACACTCAAAAATGATTGGTTTTTCCCACATGGACTTAAAATTTCTCTCCTAACAGGTTCTCAAAAATAAAGTAGCTGCTGACAGCTCCAGTTTAAACTCCCCGTTAAACAAGTCTTCAAACAGTTCTTCTTTTAATGAATAAAACCCCTGGCTTTTCATTTCATCATCAGGTCACAATTTTGCATTAAGTATAATTATTTCTGGTTCTGGAATCCCCAGTCCTGGGACTGGTTCAGGTGCTGGCTCCCCAGCCCCATGGACTCCCTCCATCATGCCTGTCACTGCTGAGGCGCCCATTCCACCACACACTCTCCATTTCACCTCTCTCCAGAATGGAGACATTATCATTTTCAACACATACTCCATTCCCTGTCTTCTTAGAGCTAAGATACTTTCATCTCCTGTACATCTAATAATTTCAAGATAAGGACAGAAAAATCAGTTCTTGTTCTGTGAACTTTTGTCTCCAGTGCTTGAGAGACTATCCTAATATCCCCTGAACATGTTTTAGTGATAACATTTACTGCACTAGGGCCAAAATGATTTTCTGCCACTTTCAATTCTAGTTCAATAAAAGAATAAGAGCTTTGTTTCTAACCTCTGTCATTTTTAATACCATAAAGTGATTTTAAAAATGTAAAATTGAGTTCCATCTCCTACTGGACTACCAATCTCATATTAGCTTTCCTTTTATCAAATTTATGAGAAAAGTCAGAAATTGCTTTTCCTTAAAAAAAAAAAATCAAAATTTCAGAATCTCCTGGGCAGAATGCTTGAATTGAATTTCAGCACTCCATAATTGCTGGCCTAGAAGTTTTAAAGAAGTATAAAAGTTAGCTAGTTATAGCAAGAATAACAAACTGGAAGATTATCCTTTAGTTCACTTAAAGTAACAAAAATAATGTTATTCCTAGAAAAATTACCACCCTTAAAAACCCCAAATAAGGGGACACCTGGGTGGCTCAGTTGGTTGGACGACTGCCTTCGGCTCAGGTCATGATCCCGGAGTCCTGGGATTGAGTCCCGCATCGGGCTCCCAGCTCCACGGGGAGTCTGCTTCTCTCTCTGACCTTCTCCTTGCTCATGTTCTCTCTCATTGTCTCTCTCTCAAATAAATAAATAAATAAAATCTTTAAAAAAAGAAAAAAAAGCCCAAATAGGGTGCCTGGGTGGCTCAGTCGTTAGGCGCCTGCCTTTGGTTCAGGTCATAATCCCAGAGTCCTGGTATCGAGCCCCACATCAGGCTCCCTGCTTGGCAAGAAGGCTGCTTTCTCCCTCTCCCATTCCCCCTGCTTATGTTCCCTCTCTCACCGTGTCTCTCTGTCAAATAACTAAATAAAATCTTAAAGAAAAGAAAACCCAAATATGTTTATTAGATTTACAAATTGAGGAAGTCTATGGTTTTCTGAAACCACAGTAAATGAAACCCATGGTTTTTGAAATGTGAAGTCAAACAAAAAATATTTTTGCAACATTTATTAAGAAAATTTTCTAATAGGCATAAAAATGGAAAGAACTCCATATATACCTACAGCTTAGCCTCTATGATTCACATTTTGTTATATTTGCTTTATCACATATCCATCCATCCATTGTTCCGTCCATCCATCCATGTAACTATGCACTCATCCATCCATCCACCCATCCCTTTTTTTGATGCATTCCAAAATAAATTAGAAGACATTAGACATGAGTATATACTCCATCCATAATCATTTTAGTATGCATATATAATTGACTAAACTTCAGTATTTGTTACAGTTCTTTATAACAATAATCTTTTGAAATATGCCAATTCACTTTTTGTACTGGCTTAGCTAAGTGAACTAAACAACCAATTAAAATTCCTAAATCCTAATCTTTTATTAATTCTATTAATTTGAGTAATTTCTTATATTCCAGATCTCTCACCAACAAAAGCACAAGGACACTCAATAGACACTTTCTAGTGTCAGTTACTAAAATGCAAAATGGACCTTGTGGGTTATGGCAGAATTCACAAATGAGAGAGAGACACTCACTAATATAACTTAGAGAAATAGCTAACTGGAGATTATGTGGACATAGAGTTTTCTGTAAATTATGATGAGAACCTCAACAAGGCTTACAAACTCAAGAGGGCACTTGAGTTGGAGCATTAAATAATAATACATCTTAAATAAACCACATTGTATCTACAATACAACAATCTGAAGCTGGACTTTTGAAGACTAGGTGACCTTAGGAACAAATTTGGCAACAAAGTACTAACATCAAATTGAAGTTTTCTTGGCTTTGGGAAGCCCTGGTATTACTGATTTGTAAACTCCCTAATAACTGACTACAGTAAGAGCTGCCACAGGGAGAGAGCTGTCTGTCCTTTATGAGCTGTTTGTTCCCCTACACTGATCTTCCTTTTTTTTTTCCTCTCTCTCTCTCTCTTTCAGAGGATTGGCTCTGGAAGGGGCATCCTTTGAAGCCTGAAGAATCAAAGCTATTGCAAAACACTGCTGAGAGTTTTGAAAGAAATATGAAGAAACTACATTGGACCTGGGGCGATAGGCTAAGATCTTCCCAAACAGGTCAGCAGTTGGTCTGTAAAATATTCCCATTGCCAAGGAGGCGGTGACATCTTGTGTAAATCAAAAACTAAAACCCTAAGATATCTCATTTCCATTTTAAATGCATGGGGGTTAAATATGGATATCTAGCACTCGAGAAGTTCCTGTGGGATTGATTTTTTTCCCCCGTCTTCTCTGAGCCCTTTGCTGAGCGTGATAAGTAGGACTGCATTTCATTACCAACCCTGCTAGCACTGCACTTTGGGGAGACTAGATGAGACTACACAGTGGGGGAGAAGATCTGGCTTCCAAAGAAGAAATGATTCACATGGTGCTATTATAAAAACCCACTTTAAGCCCAACTCATTTTCAATAGAATCGTGAAATAAAATAAAATCCCAAGGAAATGAAATTTCCTGTATCATTTTCCAATTAAAAAAAAATCATAGCAACACCATAAAAGAAATCAAATAGAGCTGTCAAACTTTGGTTGGTAATGTTTTTATTTTTGTAACACTTAGGAAAAAAGTAATTCCAGCAAACATGTTGGGGGACCCAACTTCCAAAGAAAATGTAAGATCATCATTAGGGGAATCTTCAATTCGATAAGTCAGGGTTATAGAAATAACATCAGAACAAAGAGTTTGGCTCCTGACAGCTGACCCAGTGCTCTTATATTTTTCTCTTTGCTCTAGTTTCACGAAGTGGCTACAGGATGGGTTTATATCCGAAATAAGAGAAAACAAGCAAATTAGAGAAAAACCACGATCAGGAAGGCTCCACACCACAAGGTCCTTGGAAATCCATAAATAGATGAATACTGGGAGGCATTTTTTTCCCCCACAGTGGCTTTCCATAAGCAGAGGAAATAGTGCAGAGCTGGAATAAAAGACTAACTCCAGATAAAATGAAACTTAAAATCAAGACCAAAGCAATCGCGATAAAATGAAGACAGTGATTTCATACAAATGATCTTTAGATACATGGCATGAAATAAGAACCTCTCTTTATAGACAAATAGACAAGCTTCCTGTATTAAAAAATTGACAAAGGATTTTCTGAGACCTTTCAGGACAAATCCATATTGAGTAGATAATAGGAATGTGCTCAAGCGATAACAATGGCTGTAATTCTATCAGGAGTAAAGCAAATTTCAGTGACCTAACTACATGGCTAAAGAATGTGCTCAGCTTACTATTCTAGTGGGTTAGTCCAACCTGAAGGGTGCAAGGTCACTTGCCTGCCTCCTAGGTCACATTTCAAAATTCCTTTCACTCTTGATAGACCATACTATTCTGTTTAAAGAGATCAGTACTTGGAATTGTTAATAAAATTTATTCATCTGTGTTTTTTTAAATGTCTTTAAAAAAAAACCCTACCTGTTATTTACCATGAAAAACAACTAAAATATTATTATATACCAGAGTTACTTATATAAAAATTTTTAGGATAACCAAAGGGAGAAGCTTCCGCCCACTCATATCACAATAACCCAGTATAAAAGGGAAAAAAAATGGATCAATTTAATCTTGGATCTGGCACCAAACCCAAGATGACCTTCCTTTCCAGGTTAAGCCAAGGGACCAGAAGTGGGAAATATCGTATCAGTCTCTCCTGCAGAGCATTTCAGACTCAAAGAACACTAAATATAACCCCTCACTGCCAGATAAGTGTATCCCCAAAAATCTTTTAACACAGTTGTGAACTCTCAACATACATTCACTGAATAACAGAACACTAGTACAGGAATTTGGCATACAGCTGATCAGTGATAGCCCTGAATTTGCTGCGGGGTTGTTTTCTTTCTTGGTTTAAGGATGGAAAGCAGGGATAGGATTGAGAAAGGAAGAAATGAATAATTAACCTTCAAGATATGGTCAAATTTTTGCTATGACTTTTGAGTCTTTTCAGAGCCATTGAAACTTAGATGGATTGTACAAGTATCTCCTCCTCTTTCTTTTTCTGAGTTGGCACTGGAACTCCAGTGTAGGTAGAATGAAACATCAGAAAGATGTTATGAGCAAATAACTAAAATCACAAGTAACACAAATGTGCTAATAGCACATTATACCTTAGTTCTCTTCAAGCATGCTTCATTTGAATGAGTTTTCTTTTGTGGTATTTAAGCTCAATAACCAGCACTTATGAAAAGTCAAGCCCTTTATGAAATTAATGGTAATGATATTTACAGCACATTATTTTGAAACTCTTACTCCCAAGAGTTGTGTCAGACTAACATTTTGTCTCTCTTCCTATAAAACAAAGACATCTGATGATACGTTCTTTTTTTTTTTTTTTGACAGAGAGAGATCACAAGTAGGTGGAGAGGCAGGCAGAGAGAGAGGAAGGGAAGCAGGCTCCCTGCTGAGCAGAGAGTCCGATGTGGGGCTCGATCCCAGGACCATGGGATCATGACCTGAGCCGAAGGCAGAGGCTTTAACCCACTGAGTCACCCAGGCGCCCCTGATACATTCTTTTTTAAAAAGAGAGAGCAGGGGTTGGGGGAAGGGTAGGGGAATAAGGGAAGAGAGAATCTCAAGCAGACTCCCCTACACTGAGTGCAGGGCCTGATGAGGGGCTCAACATGGGGCTCAATTTCACAACCCTGACTTCATGACCTGAGCCAAAATCGAGTTGGGTCCTCAACTGACTGAGCCACCCAGGTGTCCCTGATGATACATTCTTAAGCTAAATCCTGCTTTAAAGTTAAATCCATGTTAGGCTAGAAAGAAAAACTTGAACTTCCCAAAGAAAACGGAATTGTTTTTATGATATTTATATTAAAGTATCATGTTTCATGCAGAGCTATACACTAGCCACCCACAATGAGACACGTTCAAGATACTCTTTCAGCCTGTACATTAAACGTCCTGGGTTTTGCAGGTTTGTGCCATAATCCTATTACAGAAAGTTATTTCTTGATTTCATTCCCTTTCAATATGCCATAAATCTACCTGTCTCTTTTGGGAGCTCCATTAAGTTTCACAGAAGGAAACAATACTCCAAGTTTGTTTCCATTGGCTCTGGCCTTCACTTCCAACAGTGAGCATAAACGACTAGTTGTTCCAAAACAGGCCATCAAGAAAGAATATATCCCTACCTTAGTAATAAAAATATTCTATTTTCTTCATTCCTTCCCCCACTCTCAAGGTATTCTTGCTGTCAGATGGCCTCCCCAGAATGAAACTTTTAAGAAGTGCTCAACTGTTTCTGCAAACGCATGAGGCCGCCATCAAGCGTCTAAGGGCCGCTCCTGTCTGCTTCATTCCAGGTGTCCCACATCTGGCGCTGATCCTGCAGTGACCACTGTAATAAAACAGGAGGAGCCTGCGCCTGGCTTTCATCCTAATCCTTCTCTGAAGAGCTCAATGAAAACTTGGACTCAGAATGTGAAAGCTGTTAGATTTTAGGGAGAAGGTTTAAATGAGGCTATTGGAAGAAGAACAATGAATATCACAGCTCAGGACATGGAATACTACAAAACAGCTTCACCTCCTTGGAATCATAGGAATTAACATCTTTTTTTTTTTGCCTTACATGGAATACATTATCCTTCACTGGTGATCCATGAAAGCAAAAAACAAAAAACAAAAAAACAAAACAAACAAACCACACACACAAAACAACAACAACAACAAAAAACTAGTATGTAGATAGAGATACAGATACGATTTTTGTTTGTTTGTTATTTAAGTCTGGGAGGAAAGAGAACAGTTAGGCTACTTGTGCTGAAAAGTACAAGTTGAGGAGCCCTTGGAGGACATCCATGACTCTTGACACAACTCTCATTTCCTGGGGTCGGTCACACTAGACCACAGAAAGGTGGCAAACGGCACATTATAGCAACTGTGATGGAGTCAGATGCTTTGACTTTCGGCAATTCCATAGCCGTGGCGAACACCACTGAATTCTGAGTCAACATAAAAATTACAGCCAACCCTCCAGAGTTTACCAAGAATCAGAGGCATGCTATTTTCACTATTGTCTACCCTCTTCCTTCTCAAGCAGCTCAACTTGAGGAAAGAATTAGAGGAACTAAAGCAAGAAAATAATAAAGATAGAGTAGAAAGTTGTGTGTTTGTATGTAGGGGGAATGTATATATGTGTGTGTATATACACACAGTATTTATATCTACCGACTGGCTTTCTCAGATTTCCTGCTTCAGGTTTCATACCTACCTTCAAAGTAAGCCTGGAAGCATCAAATCATAATTTTAGATAGGTTCCTATCCCCCAAAAGTACCAAACCCTAAAATATCCTCGCTTTAATACAACTTTTTAAACAATTTCAGTGGTTCTTTCCATGTTACACAGCAACTTGCCATATACATTTAACTCTCAAGTTTGATGACTTCCAAATTTCTTTTCTCACCTGGCTTTTTGGCATGAGATACAATGTCATACAACAAGAGTAAATGTGGCTGGTACTGTACAAGCTTTCAGTACCAATACATATAGCATATGATGCTGACCAGCCATAAACAGGACTACAGAAGCAATATGGCTGAAGAAGAGCATTCAGTAAAACAAGGGTTACATTAACCGGATGATGATTGAATGGGTGGATGTAAGGCAATTTCAAACAGCTTGCCAAAGAAAAGCCTCATTTTTCCATTTTCTGATACAGTATCTAATTTCTGGCTCCTCATTTCCTCCGTGATCTGATAATTATGAAATTCTAAATAAAGTGTCATCTTTCTTGCAACAAATCAATGAGCAGAAAGCTCCCATCAGATGTTTCTTAAAGCTCCTGCTGATTATTTCCTGAATTCTATCCCACAAACCACACAGCAAGTTCTTTGAGAACAAGGAAGCCTCTCCACCCCAAACACAGCTTCTTTTTGTGTGCATGTGTGTGCGTGTGCATTTAATAAGTGATATGCAATTGATAACAACAAGTTACCAAAAAAAAAAATCACCTTTTATTACCAATTTCAGATTGAAGTTTAGCCCTTTCCAAACACTGTGGTACAAATATGAGAAAGAAGAATTCCTCCTCATTGTACATTTGTTCATAAAGATGCAGTAGCATTTGCATTCCTTATCACAAATTTATACAGCAACACCACCATCACACAACTGTATTTTGGGCATCCCTCTCCCTTTCATGCAATTTGAAATAATGCCACCTTTATTCCTCAGGCAATCCTTATAATAATCTTGTAATACAAAGGTCAACTTGTGAAAATAAATTCTATGGGTTACTAAGGCTTCAGATGCACAAGTAAGCCTAAATTTATCTACTGATAAAGTAACATTATGGAGAAGTTTGTTTTAAACACTCTTCCAGCATACCAAAAATTACAGATATTCTCACTTCTGAAAAAAGCTCCCATCTTCTGCATTCTGTTTGTTTCAATTATTCAGGGCAACCCAGGCTGATAATTACAGAGTCCCCAGTTGCTGAGTAAAAGTGACGCTTAATTAGCCAGCAGGAAAGATCGATTAAGATCCAGCAGGGCATCTTGTGAGGTTGTCTCACATTTCTGGAGGGAATAGATTCTGGCTTCCAAAAGACAACATTCCCTGCTTCTAAGGAGTTTCAGTGAGGTTTCTAAAGTAGATGCTCAGATCAGTCAGACACACAAATTAAATCCCAGTCATAACCCTAAAGATGTTCTCTCTTTTCCAAGAGTGCTTAGTCCAAACATTCTGAACCACATTGCCATAGGTTTGAGAAAGCTTAAAATAACATTCAACTTATCCCCAATTCTCGTTCAGTTGCTGTGACTCAAGCAAAAAGTGGCCAGGAAATATATTATAAAAGAAAATTTAAAAAAAAAAGAAAAAAAAGAAAAGAAAATTTTTATTTTTTTTTTATCTCCCTAGAAAGTATATGTATCTGCCAGATGCTCACATTCTAAAAGGAACAAATTAGGTCAGGACCTCTTATTTTAAAAAATCACTGAGTATGATACTCCAAGCCAGTCTGAGACTAAAACATTCCAATATGGTCAAAGAATCAACTGAATAAGTATGGTTCAGGCTTTCTATCAGGGAAGGAGTTGTGGAAGTAAAATCAGAACCAAAAATTATAACAAAACTCAATTCTCTCGGGGAGCCTGGGTGGCTCAGTGGGTTATAGCCTTTGCCTTTGGCTCAGGGTCCTGGGATCAAGCCCCGCATCGGCCTTTCTGCCTACTTGTGATCTCTGCCTGTCAAATAAATAAATAAAATCTTAAAAAATAATACTTAAAAAAATCAATTCTCTCTAACTGCCTAACATCTATCCTTTGGTAGTTTGGACAAGAATAAATGTTTAGCTTTTCACACATTTTGCAAAAACATTTAATAAAGATGAACATAACAATCTAAAGCTAAAAGCAGATTCATTATCATAAGATACATAATTATGAAAATGTTTTTATTTTGGTAAGCTAGCTACACTAACCATGCCTGCCTACCTCCAATTCAACTCGGTAAAAAATTTATTAAGTCTCTGTCAAGGATAAAGAACTATGATAAGTGTGTCCTGCCTGGTTAATTGATACACTATGAAAGTAGATTTTACTGACTATGAATTCTTTCAAAGCTGACATGAAATGGACCCAGTTTATACAAACCTAGTTTTGACTTGCTGGAAGCCCCGTAGAATGTGGTCTCTGTGGTTCCTCGCAGTAGCACTGAGATTTTCATTCCGCAAACCTTCCCCCAAAAACTCCTCAGCATCTAAAAGAAAAAGAAAGTTGATCAACAGAAAAGAAGTAAAAATCTGAAGGATTAAGAAATGGGTATTATTTTCTGTTTAAAAATTTTAAAGTTGCAAAGCAATGTGAAGGTACTTAACACCACAGAACTGCATATTTACTAATGGATAAAACAGTAAATTTTATGTTATATATATTTGACCTGAATAAGAAATGAATAAAACTTTAAGTAGGACTATAAGCGATGTCTTCTGATGATCCAAGACCTTGCTATAAATTTGGGATGCTAATGCATTTACTAATCAAAAAAAAATAAGTATTTTCTAAACCATTCAAAGAAACGTGAAAATATTCATTATCTCTAATGGCAGAGGAAAGACTGTCAATCTCCTAACCCTATAAATATTACAAACCAGTCATAGAAGGTCACAGGCCAACAGAAACGAGAAAGAATCACCAGTAAATAGAGCTGAAATAAAAAATAGAGCTGAACTACAAAGTCCGGAACAAAAAGGGCAGGCATTCAAAGAAGAAAAATTAATTGGCAAATGCATCATCAATGAAAATGACAATGCAACCAAGTGAAGGAACTCACATGGAAAAGAAAAATGTGACCAAGAGAAGGAAACTGCAATTAATGTGAACATATATTATAAAATAGGGACATGATAGAAATATATAATATGAAACAAATCATGTTATGTTGAAAGAAGTGGGGGGCATCTAGATATTTTCAAAGGCAAAGTACATTGATAATGATTACAATTGCCAGAAATACCAGCTACATACTTTATTATGCAAAAAAGGGTTATTGTCCCTAAAAAGTATATAAATGACACAGTCAAAATTTCCCACCTCCAAAAGCAGTGCATACCATATACAACTGTGTCACATGTGCTATCAAAATAATGTTATGAATTTATACAGTTGGGTTACATAAGCATGGTAAAAAATCTGTTTTACATTCATACCATTCAACACCACCAAAACAGCAACAACAACAAAACCCTAGATAACCATCACCAGTGCTTTTGATGAGGTATAAATTTCGAAAATTAACAATTTCACGGAAGACCACCATCAGCTTCCAAGACTTACATGGAAGTAATGTAGTCAAGAGACATTACTTAAAGGAACCCATTAAATGACAAATGCAAGAGATATGTCTTGCATTTGTCATTTAATGGGTTCCTTTAAAATTCTCTGAAGGCTAAAGAATGAAAAGATGGGAAGTTGAATTAAAAGATAAAAATAAACGCTACCCAAAATTGAATGAACACAAGAATACACCTATTAATAAAGGACAAGGACCCCATGATCATCTCAGTAGAGGCAGAAAAAGCATTTGACAAAATTCAAGATAAAAGATATGCAGCAAACTAAGAATAGAAGGAAACTTAGTCGGATCAAAAGCAGCTACAAGAAAATCCCATAGCTAACATCATACTTAACAGTCAAAGACTGATGCTTTCCCTTTCTTTCTAGCATCAGAAACAAAACAAGGATGTCTGCTCTCACCCTGTATACTCAACATGATGCTGGTGCTACCCAGGGCAATTGCACAAGAAAATGAAATTAAGATAGTCCAGATTAGAAAAGAAGAAGTGCAACTATCTCTACTTGCATATTATACAATATTATATATAGAAAACCCACTAAAGGGGTTTTTAGGAACCCACTAAAAAACTACTAGAACTAATAAACAAATTCAGTAAGTTTGCAAGATTACCAGATTAATAAAAAAAAAAGCTATAGAGTAACAATGAACAAAACAAAAATGAAATTAGAAAAAGTCCACCTAAAATTGCATAATACAGAATTAAAAATTAGAAATAAATTTAACAGAGTGGCACAAGATTTAAACTCTAAAAATTGCAAAAAAAAATTGTTGAAGGAAATTAAAGATCTAAATAAATGGAAAGACATTCATGTTCAAAGATGAAAAGACTTACTGTTGTTTGTTTGTTTGTTTTTTAAAGATTTTACTTATTCATTTGAGAGAGAGAGTAAGGGGGAAAAGGTCAGAGAGAGAAGCAGACTCTCTGCGGAGCTGGAAGCCTGATGTGGGACTCGATCCGGGACTCTGGGATCATGACCTGAGCCGAAGGCGGTCGCTTAACCAACTGAGTCACCCAGGCACCCCAAGACTTACTATTGTTAAGATGGCAACATTCCCCAAATCGATCTAAAGATTTAATGGAATCTCTATAAAAATCACAGTTGTTTTTTTTGCAGAAATTGATATACTAATCCTAAAATTTATTTGAAAATTCAAGGGACCCAGAATAGCCAGAACAATTTTGAAAATGAAAAACTCTGGAGGACGGGGCGCCTGGGTGGCTCAGCGGGTTGAAGCCTCTACCTTCGGCTCAGGTCGTGATCTCAGGGTCCTGAGATTGAGCCCTACATCGGGCTCTCTGCTCAGCGGGGAGCCTGCTTCCTCCCTCTCTCTCTGCCTGCTTCTCTGCCTCCTTGTGATCTCTCTCTCTGTCAAATAAATAAATAAAATCTTAAAAAAAAAAAAGAAAAAAAAAAAGAAAAACTCTGGAGGATTCACATTTTCTTTTTTTTAAGATTTAATTTATTTATTTGAGAGAGAATGGGGGTAGGGAGTGAGAGAAAGAAAGAGCACAATTAGGGGGAGGCAGGGGGAGGGACTGGGGGAGATAAAGAAACAGATCCCCACTGAACAGGGAGCTCAATGTGGGACTTGATCCCAGGACCGTGGGATTATGACCTCAGCCAAAGGCAGACACTTAACCAACTGAGCCAACCAGGTGCCCCAGGATTCATATTTTCTGATTTCAAAACTGACTACAAAATTACAGTAATCAAGACAATATACTACCAGCATAAAGACAGATACATAAATCAAAGGAGTAAACTTGAAACTTCAGAAATAGGCCTTCAATAAATTTTTGACAAGGATACCCAGACAATTCAATAGGAAAAGAAATAGTTTTTTCAACAAATAGTTCTAGAACTGCTGCATATCCTCATGCAAAGCACTAAGGTTGGATCCCCACCTCACACAGCATACAAAAATTAATGTAAACTCGATCAAAGACCTAAATGTAAAATATGAAACTACAAAATTCTTAGAAGAGAACAAGCATAAATCCTTCTGACGTTGGATTAGGTAATATTTCCAAAATTCGGTGTCTTAGATGCGATGCCGAAAGAACAAGCAACAAAAGAAAAAAGAAATTGGACATCAAAAATTTAAAAACTATTGTGCTTCAAAGGATGTCAACAAGAAGTGAAAAGACAACCCATATGAGAAAATTTTTGAAAATCATATAGCTGGTAAGAGATTTATATGTAGGATATATATAGAACGCTTACAACTCAACAGTAAAAAGACAACCAATTCAATTTCAAAATGAGCAGAGGATCTGAACAGACATTTACCTAAAGAGAATATACCAATGGCCAACAAGCATGTGAAAGAATGATCAACATCAATTGTCATCAGGAAAATTCAAACCCAAACCACAATGAGATGTACTTCACAGTGACTAGGATGGCTATGGTCAAATATATGGACAAAAGTGAATGCTGTCAAGGGCCCTGGGTGGCTCAGTGGGTTAAGTCTCTGCCTTTGGCTCAGGTCATGGTCTCAGGGTCCTGGGACTGAGCCCCACGTTGGGCTCCCTGCTCAGTGGGGAGCCTGCTTGCCCCTCTCCCTCTGCCTGCCTCTCTGCCTACTTGTGATCTCTTTCTGTCAAAGAAATAAATAAAATCTTTTTAAAAAAATGAATGCTGTTGGGGCGCCTGAGTGGCTCAGTGGGTTGGGCCGCTGCCTTCGGCTCGGGTCATGATCTCAGGGTCCTGGGATCAAGTCCCGCATCGGGCTCTCTGCTCAGCGGGGAGCCTGCTTCCCTCTCTCTCTCTCTGCCTGCCTCTCTATCTACTTGTGATTTCTCTCTGTCAAACAAATAAATAAAATCTTTAAAAAAAAAAATGAATGCTGTCAAAGATGTAGAAAAATTGGGGCTCTCATATTTTGCTGTTGGGAATGTAAAATGGTGTCACTGCTTTGTGAAACAGTCTTACAGTTCCTCAAAATGCTAAAGAGAGGGCTACCATATGACCCAGTAATTCCACTACTAGATATATACCCAGGAAAATGAAAACAAGCATTCATAGAAGCATTATTCCTTTTTTTTTTAAGATTTTATTTATTTATTTGAGAGACAGAGAATGAGAGAGAGAACAAAAGGGGGGAGGGTCAGAGGAAGAAGCAGACTCCTCACTGAGCAAGGAGCCTGATGCGGGACTCAATCCTGGGACTCCAGGATTAGGACCTGAGGTGAAGGCAGCTGCTTAACCAACTGAGCCATCCAGGCATGCCATCAGCATTATTCTTAATAGTCCATATGTTCTTTCCCACTTGGGAAAGAACCCAAATGTCCATCAACTGATGAATGGATAAATAAAATGTGATATATCTGTACAATGGAATATTATTCACCAATAAAAAGAAATGAAATGCTGATATAAATAAATTTACATGAAATATACAGAATAGGCAAATCTATAAAACAGAAAGTAGATTAGTGGATGCCAACAGCTGTAGGAGGGAGGGGGATTGGGGAGTGAAGGCTAAGGATTTCAAGTTTTCTTTTTAGATAATAAAAATGATCCAAAATTTGCTGTAGTGATAATTGCAAAACTCTGTGAATATACTAAAAGCCACGAATTGTATACTTTAAAGGGCAGGTTGCATGATATATGAACTGTATCTCAATGAAGCTATTAAAAATGAAAGAAAGAAAGAAAAGAAAAGAATAGAAGGAAGGACGAATGAAAAACAACTGTACATATCTTTCTGAACTTTCAAAATTGAAGGAAAATGAAAACATCCTTCAAGGACTCAAACAAAAAAAATAATAAGTTGCCTACAAACGACCAAGTCAAAATGGCCTCTCCACAAAATAAGCATCAGAAGATGAAAGCTTTACAGAGTTTTATAGGAAAAATTCTGTGTTTAAGAATAAAATAAAGTCAGAACTTAATATTAAAAAGAGTAAACAAACTCCTCCACACCTAGACATTGAAAACACACTCCTACATATGTCATAGGTCAGAGAGGAAACATAAAACTACAATTACAACCTACCAAGAGGACAGACTAATAAAATATTATAAGATATAACCGGCATTCAGCAACACAGAAGAAAGATAAATTAAGGAGTCAATCCCATTTACAATTGCACCCAAAACCATAAGATACCAAGGAATAAACCTAACCAAAGAGGCAAAGAATCTGTACTCAGAAAACTATAAAGTACTCAAGAAAGAGACTGAGGAAGACACAAAGAAATGGAAAAACATTACATGCTCAGGGATTGGAAGAACAAATATTGTGAAAATGTCTATGCTACCTAAAACAATCTATACATTTAATGCAATCCCTATCAAAATACTATCAATTTTTTTCAAAGAAATTTAATAAATAATCCTAAAATTTATATGGAACCAGAAAAGACCCCGAATAGCCAGAGGAACGTTAAAAAAGAAAGCCAAAGTTGGTGGCATCACAATTCCAGACTTCAAACTCTATTACAAAGCTGTAATAATCAAGACAGTATGGTACTGGCATAAAAACAGACACATAGATCAAAGGAACAGAATAGAGAGCCCAGAAATAGACCTTAAACTTTATGGTCAACTAATCTTCAACAAAGCAGGAAAGAAGGTCCAATGGAAAAAATGTTTCCTCAATAAATGGTATTGGAAATATTGGACAGCGACACGCAGAAAAATGAAACTAGACCATTTCCTTACACCACACATACAAAAAAGACTCAAAATGGATGAAACACAATGTCTCACATTGAGACAGGAATCCATCAAAATCCTTGAGGAGAACACAGGCAGTAACCTCTTTGACCTCAGCCGCAGCAACTTCTTCTTAGAAACATTGCCAAAGGCAAGAGGAACAAGAGCAAAAATGAACTACTGGGACTTTATCAAAATAAAAGCTTTTGCACAGCAAAGGAAACAGTCAACAAAACCAAAAGAACTGACAGAATGGGAGAAGATATTCACAAATGATGTATCAAATAAAGGGCTAGTATCCAAAAATCTATAAAGAACTTATCACACTCAACACCCAAAGAACAAATAAACCAATCAAGAAATGGGAAAAAGACATAACAGACATTTCTGCAAAGACATCCAGATGGCCAACAGACACATGAAAAAGTACTCAACAGCACTTGGCATCAGGGAAATACAAATCAAAACCACAAGGAGATACCACCTCACACCAGTCAGAACGGCTAAAATTAACAAGTCAGGAAACGACAGATGTTGGCGAGGATGCAGAGAAAAGAGAACCCTCCTACACTATTGGTGGGAACACAAGCTGGTGCAGCCACTCTGGAAAACAGTATGGAGGTTCCTCAAAAAGTTGAAAATAGAGCTACCCAATGACCGAGCAATCGCACTACTGGGTATATACCTAAAGATAAAAATGTAGTGATCCGAAGGGGCATGGGCACCCGAATATTTATAGCAGCAATGTCCACAAAAGCCAACTATAGAAAGAACCTAGATGTCAATCAGTAGATGAATGGATAAAGATGGTGTGATATATATAATGGAATACTATGCAACCATCAAAAGAAATGAAATCTTGCCATTTGCAACAACATGGATGAAACTAGAGGGTATTATGCTGAGTGAAATAAGTCAATCAGAGAAAGACAATTACATGTTCTCTCTGATATGAGGAATTTGAGAGGCAGGCTAGGGAAGGAAAAAATAAAACAAGATGGGATCAGGATGGAGACAAACCATAAGAGACTCTTAATCTCAGGAAACAAACTGAGGGTTACTGGGGGGTGGGGGAGTAGGAATAGGGTGGCTGGGTTATAGATATTGGGGAGGGGATGTGCTATGGTGTGTGTTGTGAAATGTGTAAACCTAATGATTCACAGACCTGTACCCCTGGGGCAAATAATATGTTAATAAAAATAATTTTTTAAAAAGGTTATAACCAGCATTGTGCTGATAAATTCACAGACTTAAGTGTTTCCAGTATTAAATAAGATAAAAACACCAAACTCAAGAAATCAGAAAAAAGCAATAAAACAAGCCTATGGAAAATAGGAAGACAGAAACAATAAAGATAAAAACAGAATTAATAAATCAGAAGAGTGGCTAACAGTGCTCTATGAAGTCACAACCCTCTGATAAGGAAGAGAAAGAGCAGGTCAAGTGAAAGGGACTCTGGGAAACTCCCTCCCTCCCCTATGCCTTAATCACAAGCCCTTGGCTTTTATCTATTTATAAACTGTGATTTCATGTGAGACTTTAATTTTGAAAAAGGTTCCATTGTACAACTTAGTTGTTAAAAGCCACTGACCTTAAAAACAGTGAAAAAAAAAGTATAAATTCTAAATAAGCATTTAAGGTGACTTTTCAGAGGTGAGGGGGAAATCCAATAAGTTGATAAAGTATTAGCGTACATAATCAAGGAAAAGGGAAAGAAAGCACAAATATACAGAACTGAAGCAGAATAAAAGGGAGCAACAACAAATACAGGATTCCTAATAAGATAATGAAACATTTTATAAAGTTGGTGAGATTTCAAGTTATTTTAATTTTCTTCTTCATGCTTTTATATAATCTGCATTTTATTATATTAGGTATCATTTTTCCCCTTAGAAAGTTTATTTTCAAAAATAAGGGCCTATGTAAACAAAATAAAATGCCAATGTAAATAAATTTGAAAACCGCTGTGAAACAATTGCCAAGAAAAATATAGATTTCTAAAACTGATATGAGAAATAGAAAACCTGAATCCTGGAAAATCTAATAACTAGGGAAAAGAAGAAAAGTTTGTCAAATTGTTAAAAAAAACAAAAACAAACAAAAAAAACCCAGTTCAGATTCATATAGTTGTATGGCTATCTTTCAAACTTTTAAGTAACAAATCATTCTCATTCAACATAAACTATCCCAGTGCACAGAAGGGAATGCTTCTTGGGATGCCTGAGCAGCTCAGAGAGTTAAGCGTCTGTCTTCAGCTCAGGTCATGGTCCCAGGATCCTGGGATCGAGTCCCACATTGGGGTCCCTGCTCAGTGGGGAGCCTGCTTCTTCCTCTGGTTGCCACTCCCCTGCTTGTGCTCTCTCTGACAAATAAATAAATAAAATTTAAAAAAAAGAGAGAATGTTTCTTTAATCATTTGCTATAAGCCAGCATAACCCTAGGTCTAAAAGGGCATAAAAAGGGAATCAGTTTAAAGTTAATATAGAGGGGCATCTGAGTGGCTCTGTCATTAAGCGTCTGCCTTCAGCTCAAGTCATAATCCCAGAATTCTGGGATCGAGCCCCACATCAGGCTCCCTGCTCCACGGGAGGCTGCTTCTCCCTCTCCTACCCGCCCCCCTCCCCGCTTGTGTTCCCTCTCTCACTGCATCTCCCTCTATCAAATAAATAAATAAAATCTTAAAAAAAATAAAGTTAATATAGATACAAAAATCCTAAGTAAAGTACTAGTAAGTCAGACTTAGCAGTACATTAAAATGAAATGTATCTTGGGAATTTAAAGATGTTTGAATATTATTGATGTATTATATATTTACTTAGTAGTTTAAAAAAGAGATCTATACAAGCAGATTGATAAATGGCAAAACCTCGCCTGATGATATTTATTATCTATTTGTGACAGAACTGTATGAAATAGAAGTAAAAGAATACCTACTTTATATATATATATATATATATATATATATATATATATATGACATTTATGCCTGAAAAACCAAAGTCATTATCATTAAAGAACAAGACTGGTTTGTCAGCTATTCCTACTACTAATTAGTATTGTTCTGGAGAAAAAGAAGCTGAAGAAGGGAAAAAATTATCATTATGTCCAGATATTATAACCAAATGTACACAACCTTAAAACTATGAACTTGAAAAGTTTTAGGAATTTTAAGAATTTAGTAGGGTAGCCAGAAGGTAAATATTTTAAAAATCAGGAGCTTTTTGGGGTGCCTGGGTGGCTCAGTGGATTAAAGCCTCTGCTTTCCAGCCTGCATTGGGCTCTCTGCTCAGCAGGGAGCCTGTTTCCCTTCCTCTCTCTCTCTCTGCCTGCCTTTCTGCCTACTTGTGATCTCTGTCTGTCAAATAAATAAACAAAATCTTTTTAAAAAAAATCAGTAGCTTTTTAGATATAATAGAATAACCTGTGTTGGACTAACTTTTGTACAGATAGGAACTGTCCACAAAATATTTAAAAACAACAATTTCAAGGCACCAAACAGTAGCCAAAAGCAGTCAGAAATTTAAAGATTTGATCCCTGAAAGAAAGGAACTGCAGAGTGAGACTTGCATTTTTATAGCTTTTCATCTAAGGGTACAACCAGACCTTGTAAGGTGGAGTAGCTGAGAAGTAATGTCAGGCAAAGCTTAGTGTAATGTGGGACAACACCAAATGCCATTACTTAGATACATTTGGTGTCCCAGAAAAGCAGAAAGAGAATGGGTCCAAAAAAAAAAAAAATCAAAAGAAAAAATAGTTTAAAATTTCCCAAGTTTGATAAAAAATGTCAATTTACATATCTAAGAAGCTCAGCAGACATCAAATAAGATAAATACAAAGAAACTAAATGTAGGTACATTACAGTCATACTGCTAAAAACAAAATATAAAGAGAAAAATTTCAAAGACGACCGATAAAATAACCCATTATATATAGGAGAATAAGGATAAGAATAAAAGTGACTTTTCATCAAAAATAATGGAGGCCAGGGGCGCCTGGATGGCTCAGTGGTTTAGGCCACTGCCTTTGGCTCAGGTCATGATCTCAGGGTCCTGGGATCGAGCCCCACATCAGGCTCTCTGTTCAGCAGGGAGCCTGCTTCCCTCTCTCTCTGCCTGCCTCTCCATCTACTTGTGATTTCTCTCTGTCATATAAATAAATAAAATCTTTTAAAAAAAAAAATGGAGGCCAGAAGACACTGGAATGACACCTTTAAAGTGCTGAAAAGAGAAAGAAAACAAAACAAAACCCATCAATCTGGAATTCTATATCCAGTAACAGCAGTCATCACAATGTGAAGGCAAAATAAAGACATTTTCCAGATAAATAAAAAAGGAGAAAATTTTTTGCTAGGGAACTTGCACTATAAGTAATCTAAAGGAAATTCATTGAGATGAAGGGCACAGGCACCAGTGGGAAACTCAGATCAACAGGAGCACCAAAATGTTATGTGAGTATATATAAAACATTATCACCTTTTTCCCCTTCTTCTTAATTTCTTCAAAAGAAAACTGGCAATTTAAAGCACAGACAAATACTACCTTTTGTAGTTTATAACATATGCACTTGTAAGATATATGGCAACAATAGAACAGAGGATGGGGAGGTGGATAAATGGAAGCCATTTAGTGGTATAATATTAACTCTAAGTGGACCGTGACAAGTTTAGGATATTGTAATCATTGGAGCAAAAGTAACAAACAAAATAAAAGAAAGAGGTACAGATTTTAAAAACAGAAATTGGAATACTAAAAAGCATCTGACTAATTTTTAACAAGGCAATTGTAACCCAAAACTGTGGCAATTAGAAAAAGCAAATGGTAGACCCTAAATCTATTCATTACAATAATTATATTAGATGTAAATGAACTAAACACTTTAATTAAAAAGCAGAGAATGTTTGGGGTGTCTGGGTGGCTCAGTCAGTTAAACGTTGGATTCTTGATCTCAGGGTCTTGAGTTCAAACCCTACACTGGGCTCCACATGCCCAGTGTGGGACCTAATTAAAAAAAAAAAAAAGGGGGGGGGGCCTGGGTGGCTCAGTGGGTTAAGCCGCTGCCTTCGGCTCAGGTCATGATCTCAGGGTCCTGGGATCGAGTCCCGCATCGGGCTCTCTGCTCAGCAGGGAGCCTGCTTCCTCCTCTCTCTCTCTGTCCGCCTCTCTGCCTACTTGTGATCTCTGTCTGTCAAATAAATAAATAAAATCTTAAAAAAAAAAAGAGGATGTTTGAGTAAAACGCAATTATATGCTGTCTATGAGAAACATATTTCAAATATAAAGCCACAAATGACTGAAAAGAATGGAAGTGACAAAGAAGCAAACAGCTAACATAAGGATGGCAATTTTAATTTCAGACAAAGTAGACTTCAAGAACAAGAGTATTACCAGGGATAAAGAAGGATATTCATTATCCTTAAGGGCCAAGTCATAAGGAAGATATAATCATAGATGTATACACACATAACAACAGAACTACAGAATACTTGAGGAAAACTTCTACAGGACAAAAGTGAGGAAAATACATGTCTGCAATCATAGCTGGGGATTCTACCACCACCTCTTTCAGAAACTAAAACAACAACTAGACAAATAATCACTAAAGAGATAGAGAACCTGAACAACACTATCAACCACTTTGACCTAATTGATAGCCATAGGATGAAATATCCAACTACTGCAGAATATAACTTTAAAAAAATTTTTATAACACAATTTTAAGGGAAATATACCTTTTTTATTTTTATTTTTTAAAGATTTTATTTATTTATTTGACAGAGAGAGACACAGTAAGAGAGGGAACACAAGCAGGGGGAGTGGGATGGGGAGAAGCAGGCTTCCTGCCAAGCAGACAGCCCGACGGAGGGGCTAATCCCAGGACCCTAGGATCATGACCTGAGCTGAAGGTAGCCCCTCAATGACTGAGCCACACAGGTGCCCCAAAATATACCTTTTTATAAATGCACAAGGAATGCTTACCAAAATGTACCTTATTCTGGGCCATAATATAAGTCTTAATAAATGCCAAAAGTCTAAAACTTTACAGAATATGTTCTTCAACACAAAAGAATTAAGTTAGAAATTAGTAAAAATGAGATATCTAAAAAGCCTCAACAATCTGAATAGAAACCAAAGAAGAAATAGCCTTTTTTGAATAAACTGAATATTTCAAACTGAATGACTATAAAATACAACATAAATTTATAAGATTTATAGATTCTTGTGCTTCAGGGAAATGTATAGTTTTAAATGTTCATGATAAAGAAGAAGGACATTTTAAAATCAATGGTCTAATTTTCCACCTTAAGAAAATAGAAAAATAGGGTCACCTGGGTGGCTCAGTGGGTTAAGCCTCTGCCTTTGGCTCAGGTCATGATCTCAGGGTCTTGTGATCAAGCCCTGCATTGGACTCTCTGCTTAGCAAAGAGCCTGCTTCCCTGCTATCCTTCTCTGCCTGCCTCTCTGCTACTTGTGATCTCTATCTATCAAAAAAATTAACAAAATCTTAAAAAAAAAAAAGTAGATTAATAAAAGTAGATAAAAATTAAAAAAATAAAAATAGATTAAATCCCAAGTAGAAAAAAGAAAATAGTAAAGATAAGGGCAGAAATCGGGCCACCTGGGTGGCTCAGTGGGTTAAGCCTCTGCCTTTGGCTCAGGTCATGATCTCGGGGTCCTAGGATTGAGCCCCGCATCAGGCTCTCTGCTCAGCGGGGAGCCTGCTTCCTCCTCTCTCTCTGCCTGCCTCTCTGCCTACTTGTGATCTCTGTTTGTCAAATAAATAAAATCTTAAAAAAAAAAAGATAAGGGCATTTTTTTTGTTGTTTGTTGGTTGTTTTTTTAAAAGACCAATAGATTTGATGAACCCTTAACAGGTTTATCAAGATCCATCAAGGGAAAAAAAGGGAAACAAAAATTACTAATATTGGGAATGAAGAACGGATATTAAGAAAAAAACTCACAGAATTTAAAAGAATAATAAGAGAATATTATCAACATCTTTTTGCCAATAAATTTGACAATTTAGATTAAACTGACAAACTTCTTGAAAAGCACAATTTACCAAAAGGTATACAAGATGAAATACAAAATCCAAATAGCCCTGTATCTATAAAAGAAATTGAATGCATAGTTTTAAAAAGCCTTTTCAGAAAGAAAAGTCAGATCCAGATGATTTCACAAGTTAATTCTATCAAACATTTAAGGTAGAAATAATACCAATCTTACACAAACTCATAGGGTGAACACTTCCCAGTTCATTTTATAAAACCAGCATAACTCTGATACCTAAACTTCCTAAAGATATTAAGAGAAGAAAATTACAGATCAGTGTATAATAATTCACCCTTCAGTTCAGAAGGTAATGCTATTCACAGTGAATGTGATCTAAACACACTACTCACCACAGAACAGGAAAGAGAATTTTTTTTAAGATTTTATTTATTTATTTGATAGATACCACAAGTAGGCAGAGAGGCAGGCAGAGAGAGAGAAGTGGGGGAAGCAGGCTCCCTGCTAAGCAGAGAGTCAGATTCAGGGCTCAATCCCAGGACCCCAAGATCATGACCTGAGCCAAAGGCAGAGGCTTAACCCACTGATTCACCCAGGAGTCCCAGGAAAGAGGATTTAAATGTTCCTCAGTATATTACATCCCTCATTTAACCAAGCTTACCACTCTATCCAATGGGTTTTCTGTTAAGTGATCCACCTCTTTTTTTTTTTTCTTTAAGATTTTATTTATTTTTTTGAGGCACGGGAACAGGGGCAAGGGAGAGGGAGAAGCAGGCTGCCTGCTGAGCAAGGAGCCCAACATGGGCCTGGATCCCAGGACTTCAGGATCATGACCTGAGCAAAAGGCAAGATGCTTACCCAACTGAGCCACCAAGCACCTGTGATCAACCTCTTTAAAACAAAATCATTTCTAAAATATAAAATATCATATCACACCACATCAGGAGACATTGGGCTCTCTGTGAAGCAGATACTACTGTCGCATTTTCTGAATGAGAAAACAAAGTTTAAAAATCTGGCTTCCGGGGCACCTGGGTGGCTCAGTTGGTTAAGAGTCTGCCCTTGGTTTAGGTCATGATCCCAGGGTCCTGGAATTGAGCCCCATGCCGGGCTCCCTGCTCAGTGGGGAGCCTACTTCTCTCTCTCCAGCTCCCCCTGCTTGTGCTCTCTCTGTAGAATAAAGAAATAAAATATTTTTTTAAAAATGGCTCCTAGTTTCCATACCTAATGAGTGGCTCAGCCAAGAGATGAACCCAAGCAGTCTGGCTCCAAAGCCTGAGCTCTTAATCACGACTGTGCTGCTCCTCCCAATATATTAATGTGGTAACATAATTATAGGTAAATAAATTATGGCACATCTATATATGAATACCATGCAACCATTAAAGTATTCAGATAGATTGACAGAGGGAAACAAAAAAAAAGAGATATTGCTCAGACTTTAGAAAACAACACAAACATATTTTACCTTTCTGTCTAATAAAAAAGGTATTGTTGGGGTACTTGGGTGGCTCAGTGAGTAAGTGCCCAACTCTCGATTTCAGCTCAGGTCATGGTCTCAGGGTCATAAGATCGAGCGCCATGTGGGGCTCTATGGTCAGCAAGGAGTCTGCTTGTGAGTCTCTCTTTCTCTCTCTCTCTCCCTCTCCCACCTGTTCTCTTTCTCTCTCTAAAATAAATAAATAAATTCTTAAACAATTAAAATAAATAAATAAATAAATGTATAAATAACAGTATTTTTAGAAACAAATATTAATAATTATAAACAAATATTAATATTAATTTATAAATAAATATTAATGTTTATAAATAAATAAAATTTTCACTGTAGAAAATTTGGAAAATATAAAAATTGACATAAGGAAGAAAACTTCAATTACTCGTAATTCTACCATTCTTGCAGTTTTTTTCTCTGCTAACATGACCTTTTCATCTTCATTTACAAAAATAAGACATTAAATATTCTGAGGTTTTTATATTCAACATTGGTTATTGGTTATATTATAGATCCATATAATGAGATATTATATAGCCATTTAAGCATAATACTCATGAAGTTTTAAGGAATTCAGAAAATTCTCACAGTATATTTTTAACACAATACTGAAAAAGAAGGAGGAAGTGGAGGAAGAAAAAGAGGAAGAAAATTGGAGGACTGACTTTACTCAAATTCAGGACTTGCTATAATGCTTTAGTGATCAAGACAGAGGACTTTGTTGGAAGACAGGACACACAGATCAATGGAACAGAACAGAGAGCCTAGAAATAGACCCATACAGAGTCAACTGATCTTTGATAAAGGCATAAAGGCAATTCAGTGGAGAGAGGATAGTCTTTTAACAAATGGTGCTGGAACAACAGGATATCCATTTGCCAAAAAAAAGGGGGGGGTGCACCTGCGTGGCCCAGTGGGTTAAAGTCTCTGCCTTCAGCTCAGGTCATGATCCCAGGGTCCTGGGATCGAGCCCCACATCAGGCTCTCTGCTCAACGGGGAGCCTGCTTCCCCCTGCCCACCCCCCACTGTCTGCTTCTCTGCCTACTTGTGATCTCTGCCTGTCAAGTAAATAAATTTGTTTAAAAAATCTTTTTAAAAAAGACACAGAATTTTACACCTTTTACAAAAATTAATTGAAAGTGTATCACAGACCTAAATGTAAAACATAAAACTATAAAACCTTAGAAGATAACATAGAAGAAAATGTAGATGACCTTGTGTTTTGGCAATAAGTTTTTATATATAACACCAAAAGCATGGTCCCAATGTTAGACTTCATTAAAATGGGAAGCTTTTGTTCTGCAAAAGACAACATGAAGAGCATGAAAAGATAAACCTCAGACAGGTAGAAAATCTTTTCAAAACATAAACTGATAAATGACTGGTAAAGATATACAAAGAATTCTTAAAACTCAATAATAAGAAAATAAATAGTCCAATTTGAAAGTGGACAAAAGACCTGTGCAGATATATCACCAGAGATGCTAGACAGATGACGAGTAAGCATACGAAAAGATGCACCATTATTATTATTAGGGAATTACAAATTAAAATAATAAGAAATCACCATACACCCATTAGAACAGCTAAATTTTAAAAAATTGACAGTACTGGAGGCGGGCAAAGATACGAAGCTACAGGAACTTTCATTCACTGCTAACGGAAATGAAAAAGTGCACAGCCATTCTGGAAGACATTTGGCAGTTTCTAACAAAGCTAAACATGTCTTACCATAGGACCCAGCAATCATACTCCTAAGTGTTTACCCAGTTGACTTGAAAAAAATATGTCCACACAAAAACCTGTACATGGAAGCTCACAGCAGCTTTATTTATTATAATTGCCAAAACTTGGAAGCAACCACGATGTCTGTCTGTAGATGAATAAACATCTAGACAGTGGAATACTATGCAGCACGAACAAGAAATGAACTATCAAGCCATGAAAAGATTTGAGAAATCTTATGTACACATTATTAAATGAAAGAAGCCGATCCAGGAGTGTCTGGGTGGCTTATCTGTTGAGCATCTGCTCTTGATTTTGGCTCAGGTCATGATCTCAGGGTCTGTGGGATTGAGCCCCATGTCAGTCTCCACACTGCCCCTCCCCCTACTCAGCTCACACTCTCTCTCTCAAATAAATAAATAAATCTTTAACGAATTATTAGTACGATGCATTTATTTATTTAGAGTGCACATTTGAGCAGGGTAAAGGTTGGAGGTAGAGAGGGAGAATCTCAAGCAGACTCCACACCAAGCACAGAACCCAATACAAGGCTTGATCCCACCACCCTGAGATCATGATGAGAGCCAAAATCAAGTGTCAGAGCCTTAACCAACTGAGCCACCCAGGTGCCCCTAAAGTAAACAAATAAATCTTCTTAAAAAATTCATTTAGCAACTCAATATGTATTGAATCCTTCCTATAGGCCAGTCAGGGGCTATGATAAACACCAAAATAGGAACAACGATCATCTCTAGATAGTAGAATTACAACCCACTTTTATCGCCTTCTTCATATTTTCCTGTTTTCTAAATATCCTAAATATTGTGTTTCAGAGTATGAAAAAATAAGTAAAATAAAAGTCACTAAGTAAGCATAAAGTAGTATCACTCATATTTTGGGTCTATAGACCTCAATTTTTGTTGTTTCAACTGCATTTCACTTAGTGGTAGTGGGCTAAACTGGTTCCTAGTTGTGCGCAGGAGATGAGGCGACCTGGGCAGACAGAAAGCAGGGAATGAGGGAGATCCTATGGAAAACAGGTAGTTACAGTGCATACTTTATTCCTACAGATGATAAATATATACAGTTGACCTTTGAACAACATGGGTTTGAACTACACTGGTCCACTTATACGCAGATTTTTTTTCATAAATATAGTATGGTATGATAAATACATTTTCCTTATGATTCTTTAACAACATTTTATTTTTTCTAGCCTATTTTATTGTAAAACTACAGTATATAATGCATGTAACATACAAACTTTGTGTTAATCAACTGTCTATGTTAAGGGAAAGGATCTGTCAACAGTAGGCTACTAGTAGTTAACTTTGGCGGGGGGGGGTCAAAAGTTATACGAGGATTTTTAACTGTGGGAGGAGGGGCAAAAAGGGTGGTAGGGCAAAAAGGTTGAACATGTTGTTCAAGGATTAATTATATCATATTATATAATATTATCATTATTATATAATATATATTATATATTATATTATCATATTATATAATTATATCATTAATTATATGATAATTATATCATATTTTGTACTTACCCTCTTTATTATATACTTAGAAGTAAAATATCCTATGTAATTATATTTCTACATACTAAAATTGTTAAAAGGGCATCAACAGGATATAATCATCCCTCAACAATATCACTAAGAAAAGCTTGACATTTTTATTATGATTTTACTTTTTAAGTCTCACTTCAAATTATTTTTTTGACAGGCTTCCTTTCCAAATGCTTTAAGGGCTCACATGTTAATTTAAATACCCATTCCTTCACTGCAAGTATCATGCACTCAGGAATTAAATAACACAAAGACAACCTCCACAGTCTGTCTCATCTATTTTTAAAAAATCAGGTCTAGGGACACCTGGGTGGCTCAGTCCGTTGAGGGTCTGCCTACAGCTCAGGCCATGATCCCAGGGTCCTGGGATCAAGCTGCACTGGGCTCCCACTGGGCAGAAAGCCTGTTTCTCCCTCTCACTCCTCTGCCTACTGTTCCCCCTGCTTGTGTACTCTCTCTCTTTCTCTGTGTCAAATAAATAAATAAAATCTTTTTTTAAATTATATCAAAATTTACATCCACATGTTATTAGATGAACAAGTGCATAAATAAGAAAAATATAGGGGTGCCTGGGTGGCTCAGTGGCTTAAAGCCTCTGCCTTTGGCTCAGGTCATGATCCCAGCGTCCTGGGATTGAGACCAGCATCAGGCTCTCTGCTCAGCAGGGAGCCTGCTTCCTCCTTTCTCTCTGCCTGCCTCTCTGCCTATTTGTGATCTCTGTCTCTGTCAAATAAATAAATAAAATCTTAAAACATATATACATATATGGACCTATTTAGACTGTCCTTGCTCCCCTTCCCCCAGGGGATTTACTTGGAGACAAGTCCTGGAAACCAGCTTCAGGTAACAAAGCTCAGATACAAGGGTGGGTCAGGCCAGATGGAGACATCTGATCAGTGGGGGGGATGCATACTGTCTCCCTGATTACCAAGGAGTATGGGCCCCGCCCTTTGGACGCCAATCCCAATCAAGGTGTAATAGGCTGGTTCAAATGTCTACTAGGGTAAATTGTAACTCAATTGGTCACCTAACATCACTGTGGAGTTTCCTGTGTGTGTTACAATCTCATTGGCCACCTGTGCGTGGCCCAACCGCATGGCCTTTGCCCTTAAAAGCTGGTCTGTGAAACAGAGAAGGGTCGCCCTCTCTTGTAAGAGGTGCGTCCCCGAACTTTTGGTTAGATTCTTGATGCTTGGAGCGAAATAAAGCTTTGCTTGACCTTCGCTTTATATCAGTCTCGCTCCTTTAATCACAGACCCATTATTGGGGCATAACTACATACATACATATATATATATGTATATATATATGGCAAGGGCTATATGAGGAATTATATATCGAGTGTTATACACACTCGCCTACTCATTTCATGAAGCCAGCATAACCCTGGCATCACAACTTGATAAAGATACTGAGGAAAGAAAATTACGCTCAGTATATAATACATTTGTCTTTCCATTCATAAGGTGCTGCTGTTTATAGAGATTATGACCCGAAGGTGCCTGAGCAACCCTGCTCAGAAACATACCACCCACCACTGAACAGGAAAGACATTTCAAAAGGTCCCTCAACATACCACTTTCCATATTTAACTGAGCTCACCAAGCTATCGGTAGGTCTTCAGTTAAGCAATCAACCTTTTACAAACAAGAACTCTTCTGTAAACATCACATCCTGCCACAATAGGATGCCTTAGGCTCCTGCAATTGCAAAGCCCAGTGTGAGAAACACTGATGTGTAAGAACATTCCTGAGGCACCTCTGACACCACAGCTCTCACCATACAGAATACTCCGTGTTACAGGATCTGCACATCATTACCTGCAGCTGGTAAGTGAGCAATATGAACCACATGGTGTTCAAAGAGAAATCAAAGAGAAAAGACAAAATCAGAAACATACCATCAACGATACCACTTTTCCCTAAATGTCTTCGTTCTTCACCAAATATTTATGGAGTACTTAATATAAGCTAAATATTGAAAAAAGTGAGTAAGATAGACCTAAGCTCTACTGTAAGAGTTTACAGTCTAGCAAAGAATACAGGCTTAAGGGACGCCTGTGTGGCTCAGTGGGTTAAGCCTCTGCTTTCTGCTCAGGTCATGATCTCAGGATCCTGGGATCGAGCCCCACATCAGGCTCTATGCTCAGCAGGGAGCCTGCTTCCTCCTCTCTCTGCTTGCCTCTCTGCCTGCTCGTGATCTCTTTCTCTCTGCGTGTCAAATAAATAAATAAAGTCTTTTAAAAAAATAATATAGGCTTAAATAAGCTATTAAAATACATTGTGATGGGAGTTTTGATAAGAAAAGTAAAGGAGGCACAGGCCCATGGTAGAGGTACCTTGTCTAGAGAGGAAAGTAGTCCAGAGAGACTGTTAGAGAACTGACCTTTTGTAGTGAGTACGAACCTTTAATAAATAAAGTGTAATAAATAAATAATATGTAGTAAGTGCAAACCCCTACTAAATGAAAAACAGGAACAAATTGCAAACTAACCACATAGCAAGTAAGCCTAGACCATATGCGTGTAGTGATAAGATTAGCGCGGAGTAACAAGTTGTAAATATTTTAACTTGTGCGAAATATCGTAGACCAAAACATGTTTACGACGTGTGTATGTTTTTGGTGTGTAAGCATAAGAAAAATAAGTGATGTAATATGTTTATGAAGGAGACTTAGCACAGTATATAAAGAGGCATCGGGTGGGACTGAGGTGAAGCGAGTTCCCTGTCGGGAGGACCTCATCGCTGGTGCTACCGACGCCCCAACAGTTTCATTGCCAACCACTCGCTCGTTCTCAGTCTCAACTTCTGCGGTGACCTCTCTGTCTAGATTGTGAGGCGACATCTCCTTCTCCGTGACAACGTCAGCGGACCGTGACTGGACCACCATAGTGGTGCGGACCTTGTCCCAATAAAGATCAAGTGAGTTACATCATATCCATCTCTCTATCTCTTCTTTACACGTTGCGACCTCCTGGCGGGACGCAGGGGTTTTGCTCACAACACCTTTTATCTGAAACTCCCAAATTAGTAGGCCAAGAATGTATGTTGTAGGTAGGGGCAAGTGTAGAGTTCATGGAACTAGGGGAAAAAATGGCACAAACATGGGAACATGTGCAAAGGTCCTGAGGTGACAGATCTCAGTTCAGCTGGAGAGACTCAAAGAATTTCAACTTAGATGGCAGAACTAAAGGTTACAGGTGAGTGGAACAGTGGTGAAAGATTACTCTGAAAGACAGGCTTACAGCAATGTACAGTATTTTGTACTAAAAGTAATATATGATGATTTTGAGTCCCCTATTTATAAGGTAAACCCAGCTCTGGCAAAGACATATCTTCCTTTTATAATTCATAGGTGCCCTAAAACACAGATTCTCTCAGCTTCCAGGCCACTTATATCTACTCCAGCAAGTCAGAGTAGGAAAAGAAAATAGGGAAAAGAAAAAGACAGAAGGACAAGAGAACAAAGGGTATATGGAACACTGTAGACATAAAATGATCCTCACACCCCTTGGAAAAACTGCCACATGATCTAAGGCCAGCTGAAAAGATTCTTGGCAGGATGCATTCAAAATCACTAGATTTTGTAGACAGGCAAAAGTTTCTGACATTCTCCCAAATATCTGACCTTGTCCATTTACAAGGTTACTCTTTTGTTTATTTGGAAAACAGTGGTATCTTATGGGTCACATTTTTTACTACTAAGATCTCTGGGTATTCTTTACATTAAATTAAATATCACAATTATTCCTTTAAGTTACATATTCCCATTTTATAGAATAAACCAGCCTGGTTGCTAATCCAACTTCTACAAGTCTCATTACAGCTTCTGGTAGAAACGAACAAAAATTCCTGACTCCCTGTCACAGGTACATTGAACATACCAGACCATTCGGATTTCTGCAGTCACTCTTAAATGTCTCACTAAAATTAAACCCTAAAATTTCAGTGTTTCATTTTCCTACCCTAATAATGGAAGCCTTTATGGAAACCTTGTCTATTTTCATACCAATTAAATAAAAGTAACTTAGTGGGAGAAAAATGACTTTTGGTTTGTTTAGCACATATTTTATTTTATTTTTTTGTTTAGCACGTATCTTAAACCTTGTGTTACATTTTTGATCTGGCATTTCACCACAATCCTTAAGGCATATATTTTTGCCCTTTGTTAAGAGGTGAATTTATTGGCACGGCTAAAATCATACCCAACAGCTTTGTTTAGACTTGCAGGAAGTTGTCAGCATACAATAGAGAAATTATCAGCATGTTCTGGTTGTGGTTTGCTTCAACCTGCTGATTGTTTCTGCTCCATGACCCAAGAGGTGTGTGGTGTTTACATTTTTAATTTTCCTTCTACCTCCTGTTGGGGGGTGGGTGGAGGGGAATGACAATACCTGTATACTCACAGCACAGACTGAACAAAAACCAGAAACTAAAACCAGAAAATACTTTAGATTAAGTTTTAACTAGTGGCAAACTAAAATTCTAGGATTAACATGTTTGCAATCTTCATTCGAGTATCTAAAAATTTATCCAACAGAAATATTTACACGTGTACACAAAGATGCATATACAGATATGTTCTACAGCATTGTGGAAATATAAAAATATTGGAAACAACCTAAACATCCATCAATAGAATAATTTTAAAAATTTTGAAACACCATGTGGCAATTTATATACATGCATGGATAGATAGATTCCCATGGAAAAGTATATACCACTACTATGTTTTTAAAGAAATCAATAGTCTCTATATTTCTATGTGATGCAAACATTCCACAATAAAAATATAACCCTGAGAACTCTCATACACTGCTGGAAGGAGTGTAAAATAAGTGTAATCACTTTGGGAAACTGGAGTTTCTAATAATATCAGACATATACCTACTCTATGACCAGTAATTCTATTCCTAGATATTTATCTGAGAGAAATAAGAGCTTATGTTCATAAAACAAGTTATATAAAAAGGCTCATAGTAGCTGTAATCATAATAGCCCCCAAACTGAGAAACTTGATGTCCATCAGCAGAAAAATGGATAAATTATGAAATATTCACACAATGGAATACTACTTTGCAAAAACGATAGGATAGAACTGATACTCTTAAATGTCTCACTAAAATTAAACCTCTAACTCTTAATCTCACAAAACAAACTGAGGGTTGCCGGGAGTGGAGGGAGAGGGGGTAGGGAGAGGGTGGTTGGGTCATGGACATTGGGGAAGGTACGTGCTATGGTGAGTGCTGTAAAATGTTTAAACCTGGTGATTCACAGACCTGTATCCCTGGAGCTAATAATACATTATATGTTAATTAAAAAAATAAAAAATTAAATTAAATTAAACCTCTAATACTTCAGTGTTTCATTTTCCTACCCCAATGATGGATACCTGTATACTCACAGTACAGACAGAACAAAATCTTGTCTATTTTCATACCAGTTAAAGAAAAGTAACATAGTGGGGGAAAATGACTTCGTTTGTTTAGAACTTATTTTAAAACTTGCATTACAATTTACATGAATATATCATAAAAATACAATGTTGAAGACAGACACAAAGGAGATCATATTGATTTATAAGGTCCAGAACAGCAAAACTTGTCCGTGATGATATGTCTGAACAGCAGTTGCCTGTGGGGACGGCTACTGACTGGAAAGGAAATGTTCCAGGGTGGGTGATGGCAATGTTTATATTTTAATCTGGCTGGTAGTCACACAGGTATATACCTATACTGAAGTCATCCAGTTGTAACACTTAAGATTAGTGCAATCAGAGCACCTCAGTGGCTCAGTGGGTTAAAGCCTCTGCCTTCGGTTCAGGTCATGATCCCAGGGTCCTGGGATTGAGCCTTGAATCGGGCTCTCCGCTTGGCAGGAAGCCTGCTTCCCCCTCTCTCTCTGCCTGCCTCTCTGCCTATTTGTGATTTCTGTCTGTCAGATAAATAAATAAATCTTAAAAAAAAAAAAGATTAGTGCAATCATACCTTAATAATGTACAGGAAAGGAAGGACAAAAAGGAGGGAGGGAGGAACCGATGGAGGGATTGAGGGATGAAGAGGCTCATATAATAAGTTATCAGAAAGGAAAAATTATTTTAAAGGCAGTGTGATATTTTTTAAAGATTTTATTTACTTATTTATTTGAGAGAGAGAGAGCGTGAGAGCAGGGAGAAGGAAAGAGAGAATATCAAGCAGACTTCATGCTGAGTGTGGAGCCCAACTTGAGGCTTGATTTCATGACACTGACATCACGACCTGAGCCCAAACCAAGAGCTGGACGCTCAACCGACTGAGCTACCTAGGCACCCCAAAGGCAGTATGATCTTAATGTTTGTTACAGTTCAGTTAAGAGATATTTTCTGCATATGTTGAGCAAATGTTATGCAAAAGAGTCAGAGACATGAGAAGGTATTATGTGACTGAGTAAGCAAAACTGAACTTTGCTGTTAGAAATCAGAGAAGTGCTTGCCTGTAGGTGTGAGTCGCTGCTGAAGGGCATGGGCAGGGTGGGGGGGGGGGTCTCTGGAAGTTTTGGTAAACAAAGTCTTCCCATTGTTTAGGGGATGTGTTCTCTTTGTGAAGATTCACTGAGCTGTATATTAATGATTAAGCATTTTCCTGGCAGTATATTTATTCGGTAAAAACAGCATAAAGTAGGGATGCCTGGGTGGTTCAGTTGGTTAAACAGCTGCCTTCGGGTCCGGTCATGATCCCAGCATCCTGGGATCGAGTCCCACATCGGGCTCCTTGCTTGGCAGGGAGCCTGCTTCTCCCTCTGCCTCTCCCTGCCATTCTGTCTGCCTGTGCTCGCTCGCTCTCTCTTTCTGACAAATAAATAAAATCTTTAAAAAACAAAAAAACAAAACAAAACAAAAAAACCATAAAACAAATAAAAAGATATTTTTAGTAGCTAAATACCACAGCGTACTTCACATACTTGATTCAGAAGGCATACTGACTTCACTAATTTCAACTCAACCCTACTGTTGTTCTATATTGTTTTTACTAAGTGTATATATGTGTCACTGGGCACATTTTAGCAAAGCTCCTATTAGGTGAATAAAAACCTTATTTCCCTGTAACATCCTAATATTAGAATGTTAACAATGTTAGGAGGAGATCCTAAATGAGAATTTAAGTGACTCATAAATGATTTCATCAAGCCCATCGGCCTTCAGGAAAGCTTGCTCTCTGGATGCTAAGACCACTTTTTTCCTGAGCCCACATCTGTCCCATCTTCCACGTAAAAGCTAGATATAAAATTTAAACAGTGGAACTCACTTCTCCAAACTAGAAAAGCCATCTGTTATAATCACCTAGTCTATAATGCAGCACTGACAAACCAGAAAAGCAAGCAATGAACTTGGAAACACAGGGGAAATAAATATGAATAAATGTAGCAGAAATTATAGGATTTCTGTAGGGTGTAATGGCTTATAACATGAAAAAATTAGATCTATGATAGTTATGTCAATATGTTAAGATTCTCAGATGATGGAAAAACTTGAAACTTACCTTATTTTTCTAATATGTAAAGTGATTGAAAATTATTTAAGTATTACACTCATATAATGAGGTAAAAATGTTATTATCTTAATAGCAGGCTCCAGAATTCCTCTTACAGAACTTTCACCATTTGGAAAAATAACTTGTATCCCTGTGTGTGGGTGTTGTGGGGAGTCTGAAAACTAAACAGATAGCTAAACTATCTTTTCAGATGGCAAAGGTTGGGGGGTTTCTGTTTTTATTTTTTTGATTTTGCTCCAGATAGGATAAAGAGAGAAGGTGCCTGTGAGAAGGTATAAGGGTGAGAACCACCTCAGGTGAAGGGCCAGAGAGCAGTCTCTGAGGACTGGGATGGCAAAAGGGTTTAGGAATAGGAATGCCTCCTATTCAAATTGAAATAACTTGCATTACTGCTATGTAAACCTCTCCTCCCTCTCCCAGTAATGCCTAAATCTCCAGCAATGTCATCTACTGTCACTAGGGCTTCACAGGTAGGCTTTTGTAGAAACTGAGGAAAAGGATATGTCTAGGGAAGGGTTTCTCATTCTGACACTACTGACATTTAGGGTTGTATAATTCTTTCATTGTGGGGGCTGTCCTATGCATTGTAGGAAGTTTAGCAGCATGCCTGGCTTCTACCCACTAGATGCCAGCAGCATCCTCCCCAGTTGTGACCTTCCCCCGCCCCCAAAAAATGTATTCGTGTGTTGCCAAAAGTCTCCTGAGAGATAAAATCACCTGAGTTGGGATCCACAAGTTTATGCCTATATGACTCAGGGCTGCTAAGACCCTGGAAGGGAAGGCAACCCTGAGAATGCATGCTCCTTGAGAAATATTAAGATTTTTAGGAGATGTTTGCGCTTGCATGAGGAATAGATCATGCCTAGCGTTCAAAAGGTCTGAGCAACCCACCTAATATCTAGGGTATACCCACAATGAGGTTCAAATATTTCTACAATTAAAAGATATATATTTTATTTTTTTAAAGATTTTAATTATTTATTTGAGAAAGGAGCATGAGTGGTGTGGAGAGGGTGAAGCAGACTCCCCAGTGAGTGGTGAGCCTGACATGGGGCTTGATCTCAGGACCCTGAAAGATCATGATGTGAGCAGAAGGCAGACACTTAACCAACTCAGCCACCCAGGTGCCCCCCAAAATATATATATTAAAAAACAAGAAGGGAGGTGCCTGGGTGGCTCAGTTGTTGAGCATCTGCCTTCAGCTCAGATGATGATCCCAGGATCCTGGGATGAGGCTCCACATGGGGCTCCCTGTTCAGAGGGAAGACTCCTTCTCCCTCTTCTACTCCCCCTGCTTGTGTTCCCTCTCTCACTGTGTCTCTGTAAAATAAATAAATAAAATCTTAACAAAAAAAAAGAAGAAGAAGAAGAAGAAGAAGAAGAAGAGGAAGAGGAAGAGTAAACCTTTCATTTTTTTTTCAATGGAGGATTAAAGTAAAAGGGCTATTTTGCAAGCTTACACACGAATACATACAGACACAGCATTCTAAAACAAGATAAGGAACCCATATTTTTCCTGAGTTAGTAATGAAACAAATTTCCTCTATGCTTCTTCCATAAAGTCTCTCACAGAATGATTACAGGACTCCTATCTAAGGAAAAAAGGAAAAGCGAGGAGACTCTGAAAGAAACCCTACAAATTTCCCCTAATTTAGAGAAGCAAAGGGAAATCACCAACATAGTAAAAGGCCATGTCTGGAAGCTTTCCTATGAAGAGGCAAATGCAAACAAAACAAAACAAACTAAACAACAACAACAAAAAAAAACTGGTAAGACTTTCTCAAAGAAAGTAATTTTCAAAAATTTTACCAAATATTTATATGATGTATAATATAAGCCAGATGCTATTTAAGTTCTTCTCAAATATTCATTCCTTTATTCCTCATGTAAATTCTATGAGATAGGTACTATTATTATCCCTATTTTACAGATGAGGAAACTGAGACCTGAAGTCAAACAGGTAGCAAGAAGGTGGCAGAGTCAGGATTTGAATCTAGGCCAACTGAACACAAAAAAACCATACAGGACCTATGAGAAGACACTAAAGATCAAAGAAAAAGACCATCTTGAACAACTAGAAAAATGCCTCCCTCTGAAGTAGATTTATTATTAAAGAAATATATAGAAAATTTCTAATTCATAGTCTCAAAAATATATAAAGAGCCACTATATCTACAAGTTAGAGCTTTGCAGATGTAATGAAAAGGAAACAGTGAGTAGTAAGGAAAAAATACAGGGAAATTAAAACAAAATGAATGCTGAATTTATAATCATAATGAAGTTAGTGACAGATAAAACAGAAGAGGTGAAATAGTAGAGTGGATTGGTATCTAATAAATGCATAATGAAAACCCCCGTGTGACAAAATAAAGCAAATGGAGCAGAAGTAGTGATAATAGAAAACTTTCCCAAGTTTAAGAAAGACCTGAGTCTATAGATCAAACGGGTTCATTACAAACTGAGCAAAATTATTAAAAAGCCTAAGACCTTGACACTATCTAGTGACATTTCAGAGAGCAAAGAACAGTATCTTGTAAACATCCAGGCAGAAGGTGGAAGGAATGGGCTGTAAAAGAAAGACATCAGGCTGACATCAGAATTCTCCTCCACAAAACTAAAGACCAGTCCCACATTGGGCTCCTTGCTCAGCAGGGAGCCTGCTTCTCCCTCTGCCTGCCATTCTGTCTGCCTGTGCTCGCTCTCTCCCCCTCTCTCTCTGATAAATAAATAAAATCTTTAAAAAAACAAAACAAAACAAAACAAAACAAAAAAAACTAAAGACCAGAAGACAATGGGTCACTTCTAGAGGGTGACTTAGGAAGAGGAAGGAATGGGCAGAGGGTAATCCCAGAATTTTATGCCCAAACCTAAATTTATATGAAACTAGACTGACACATTCTCAGACACGCAGGGGATCAGTAAGAAGAGTATCAGAGAACCCTCTTTGAGAAATTCACTCAGGATTATATTCTAAATCATCATCTACTAGAGTTTTATGCACTGTCCAATCTAGTAGTCAGGACGGATACTGAGCAGCTGAAATGTAGCTACTGCAGCTGAGGAAGCAAATTTTTTGTTTTATTTAACTTAAACTTAAATAGCCACCTTGGCTAGTGGCTAGCATATCAGCCCAGTCTAAATATCTAAGAGATAAAATTAAAAGTTCATGAATAAAAAAGCCATGGTGCCAAACAAAAGTAAGCAATGAGCAAATTAAAGGGGGAAAATGGCATTATAGCTATGGTTTTAAAATATTACACAAATATCAAAAATAATTATTGTAATGTAATATACATACTAAAATGTGAACAATTCTCTGAGTCTGAAGTCTCATGAACAATTCTCTGAACCTGAAGCACCTGTCCGGCTCAGTCAGTAGAGCATGTGACTCCTGATCTCCGGGTGTGAGTTCGAGGCTCACGCTGGATATAGAGATTACTTAAAATCTCAGATGATAGCAATTTCACACTTCACACTAAAAGAAAGAGTCAAAAGACACCCTTTCATACTTAATTTTGCCAAATCAAAGAGACATGGTGCACTTTTTTTTTTTTTTAAAGCCATAACAGGAAAACTACCAGTGGAATAAAACCTGAATGTATAACTTCTAAATCACCAGGAAGAAAAAAAATAATAATAATGATCTGAGAAAATGCTCAGGAGACCTTAGCAACTGAGAGGCTGTAAATGGAAACATTCGTATACAAAACGACCCACACAATTTATGTCCCAACTTTTAAAGTATGTACATACACTAAGAACTGAAAGAAATACATGGAAATTTAACAGTTTTTGACCATGGGTGACCATGTTATCATGGTGTATTTTCTAAGTTTTCTACAACGAGCATTATTACTTTAATAATCAGAGATATTTTTAACATAAAAAACAAAAAGTATGGTTATATCTCACCTTTTGATAGCATCACCTAGTTTGAAGACGATCCAGTACCACAAATTAAGCAAAAAGAGACTCTTAACAGTCAAAATGCATGTCACGAATTCCACACCTAAAAGTCAGGGTACTGTGTTCATCAAAGGAGCCCTTCAAACCTTCTTTTACACATTATCAGTCCCAGCAAGCTTGATTACCTGATGTTCTAGTAGCACTGTTACAGACACGCTGCAAGTGGTGTAAAGTGATAGGCCTAGCCTCACAGTAGGAAAATATTGACAAAAATAAAAATACAAAACATATTGACATTCACAAAGCAGTACTGGGACAATTATGGCAGAATCATCCCTAAACAACTCAAAATATTTCCACAAATATGATAACCCACATTCACTGTAACAACTCTAATGTTAAATTGTTCAAAGGCCAGTCCCTTTGAACACAGACTGGTTGGTTGAGGAAGTGAGAAAAATTCCTAATACGTTTTAGAAAAAGATTGATCACAGGGACACCTGGGTGGCTCAGTCAGTTAACCCGCTGCCTTCAGCTCAGGTCATGATCTCAGGGTCCCGGGATTGAGTTGCTTATGGGGCTCCTTGTCCAGCAGGGAGCCTGCTTCTCTCTCTGTCTCTGCCTGCCATTCTGCCTGCTTGTGCTCTCTCTCTGACAAATAAATAAATAAAATCTTAAAAAAAAAAAAAAAGAAAGAAAAGAAAAGAAAGAAAGGAAAAAGAAAAAGACTGATCACAAATATTTATGATAAAAAGTCAGAGCACTTAAAGAGAATATCCTCAGCTCTCCAGAGCAGCTCACTCCTGTGAGTTGCACAGAGTTGGAATTTTACTATATTGAAAAGGATTTTATGGTTGGCTGCACCGACCAATACAAATCTGGAGAACAATCTAGAAGGATGTGATTAATGACTGCTTCTTTCCAAGGAAGTTTAAAAATAAGTAACCATAGGCGTATCAGAATTAATGTTAACACAGCAATTGCTACAATGCAGCCTGGATGTGGATGTTGTTTTGGCTTTACTCCATATTCCCCGAAGGAGTTAGGTACCTTGGAGGCAGGTGGGACTTATTAGCCATTAGGGTAAAATCAGTACTTCCCATTCCATCACACACAGCACATTGTGAACTGAAGAAATATACATTCTACCTCCTTCACATTTGCCTCTTGTGCTTCTGACTTCACAAACAGGGATACAAAGACAAGGAAGAAACTGATTATGTTTGTATCTGTGGAACAAAGATTAAGCAAACTGCCAGCACTCCATTGTTTTTGTTTTCAGTATGGTTATCACAAAACAAGAACAAAAAGATAACTTCTACATCTGAAGCCTGATAATTTGAAAACAGACCTGAATATTTCCTCCTCTTTCAATAAGGCAGTAAACACCTTTCATTTTACTTATCTGTAAGGTACTTATTTGCTGATATGGACTAGTTACTATTTCTAGAAGAGAGCTTGACAGAGTCTATCTGAGAAAGCTATTTCCTGAGTTACTCTACTTTAACTATTCCTGAGTTACGCTGCTTTAACATTTGCCAAGAATCCAAGAAAGCATTAAAAAAAAAAAATCCCCACCTCCTATACACACATACCCCACCCCCACCCCGAGCTAACAAGGGGAAAACATAATCATAACCTTAACGGTATTAAGTTAACAGTATTTCCTTTAGCACTCTGACCACTATGACCTTTCCAAGCTTCTATCTGTCTTTTGTGTTGTTCTGTTTTCTTTTAAATAACTCTACTGGTTGTTCATCTGATTAACAAAAGTAATGCATGGTCAATATCACAACATGAAGATGTATGAAATAAAAGTGATAATCTTTTTCCCCCACCCTCTCATTCCCCTCCCAAAGAAACCAACATTAACAGCTAGGTGTCTATTCTTACTTCTTCCTAGGCTTACAAAAATACATATATAATATATGGGAGGGAGAGGTTGGTTCACTTTTTTGTTTTCAAATAAAAATGGATTATAGGGGTGCCTGCGTGGCTCAGTGGGTTAAAGCCTCTGCCTTTGGCTCAGGTCATGATCCCAGGGTCCTGGGATTGGGCCCCACATCAGGCTCTCTGCTCAGCAGGGAGCCTGCTTTTCTCTCTCTCTCTCTTTGCCTACTTGTGATCTCTGTCTGTCAAATAAATAAATAAAAATAAAATTTAAAAATGGATTGTATATATTATTAGTCTTAAAAATATGGACACTTTCCAAGCCACTATATATAGATCCTTCACATTCTTTTTAATGACTGTGAAATATTCCAAAAGATGGATAATTCATTCATACCATCACACCGCCTTTCCCAACACATGGACAGTTAAGATGGATCCTTGTACATACACTTCATGTCCTTTAATTTCAGTAACACGGATTCCCAGAAAGTTTCTGGGTCAAATGAAACATTTTCAAATATTTAAAATTTTCTCCTTAAACAAAATTAGTTTTAGACCTTCAACATTTCTGTTCCCTTCTTCATTATGCAAAATTTTGGCATAAACCTTTCATAATGCTTTGCATATTTTATTTTTAAAAGCACACATATTATGTCAAAAAACGTCCCTGTCATTTATGCTCGTGTAGTTATAAATAAATAAATGCTTAAATTATGGCTGTGATGGCCAGCGTTAAATCACTGTGCAAATGCTTCTGCCTTGGTTTATGAAAGTAGTAATTCATTGTGGAAACTCCACCCCCACAGCCATGTGGGCAGCCCTGAAGTAGCAGCTCCCTCACCCTGTGACTCTCTCCACTGAGTGACAATATAGAGATCAGGACCTACATATTTTCTAATTGTCAACAGTTAACCTTAAAAAGTGTGTGTGGTGGGGAAACAAGTCCACAGCAACAGATGATAAATTGAAAGCCATTATGGGTTTCTAATATCCACAAATTATTTGTAGTATAATGAATAATTCTGCTGGTCTACAGCAGAGACAATCTTTCATAAAAAACAAAACAGAACAAAAAAAAAAAACAAAAAAAATCTAAAACCAATGTACTGCTATGATTACACGAACCTTTCAAAAACAGTCCTCAAACATTTTTCAATAGAATTATTGGTTGGAATCCCTTTACCTTCCCTCCCCTCTTTCAGATTCAGATTATGATTGCAAACTGTAAAAAAAAAAAAAAAAAAAAGCCTTAAAGAAATGCATTAACCAATGAAACTCCTTAAAATTTAATCTCAGACTCCCCTGTAGATTCTAAAGACCCAAGCACCAACAGAGATTGTTAAGACACAGCAAGTTTGACACAGAAGTATGTGACATGCAATTAATCTCCATTCATACCCTGCTCTACTTGTCAGCAAACAAAGGTTCTGCTTTAGAAGGAGATCTGAAGACTTCAATTAAAAACAGTCAGCTAACAAGAAAATAATCTAAGCTAAAGGAAGGTGGCAGGTGCAGAAATGAGTTGTTTACCAAAGTGTCAGTTTTGAACAATAAAGAACAGCACATCAAAAATGTTAAAGGAGTGGATTTCATTGCAAACCTCTGAAAATAAAGAGGAATTTACTACTAAGGCTCCACACAAAACGGAAGTACAGGTTAACAAGCTTGTAAAATGGGTTTTCTCTCATCAAATGACAAATACCAATAAAAAGGATTACTTTACATTTTTAAGTGCAAGGGTAGAATTACACTTTTTGACACAGTTCCTTCTCTCCCAGAAACCACCACACTTACATCCTCTCTCTACCTTCAACATCCAATATTGAACCAACAGCAGAGGGAACAACTTGAATGCTTCTTCTCAGATACCCAGACGTCGCTATTTTACCCAAAAAATACTTTTCTACTCTGAAAGTTTAGATTTATTCAGGTCATAAGTGAAGTGGATTTTGGAAACTTCACCTCAGAAGAAATACCTAGTTGACAGCTTTTACATAGAAACAATCCAGAATGGAAACAGTGCTACAAACAGAGATCAAAAGGACTGCCAAATATTTGATTAGGAGGCATTTATAGCAAGATAACAAGGTAATGGAGATATAAAACCAATTAAATTGAGAGAAACCGAGGGAAAAAAAAATACTCCTTGCCAAAAGTCTGACCTGCCCAAAGCAGGCCATCTGTTAAATATGTGTCAAAAATGTCACTTGGATGCCAAAAGGCTTAATTCAGAGTAGTTTCCTCCTGGGACCTGTATGCAAGCATGGATTCCAGGCCTCTGTCCTTCCAGGAAGGTCAGTTACAGGAAAGCAAGTTACTTTCGCTGGAAAAAAAAAGTGTGAAAGGAGCAGGCCATATCGCCCATTAGCAAAAAGTCTCTTTCCAGCGTTGGAAGAATCTGTGGAGTGTAGCTGAGAATGGCCTTAACTCTTATGAGGACTGCTTAGGCATGACAGTTTGAAGGTAAACACACCAAGATGGGGCATTTCTAGAAAAGTTAGAAACGTACTACTGCATCCACCTCCCTGGGTGGACAGCAAGACCCCCAGAAGTCTGCAGTTGGCAAAGGGAGGCACGGGCTTTCCGCGCGGACAGAACTCACACTAACCCCCAGGCCTTGGCCCACCGCATCCCACATGCCCCTCGCAACCCCCTGAGAGCCTCAGGAGCTCTGAGCAGGAAGCTGGGGGGCTTCGGGGCTGGGGAGGGAGGAAGGCGAAACCTCACAGTCGCGGGGGCTGACGGGAGGAGAAAGGGTTGGGCCGAAGACCACGCAAGGTGACATGGAGGGGCCCCCAAGAACCTGGCCGGAGGTGACATGGAAAGGTGGCGAGGCCTCGAGGCAAAAGAAAATGTGGAACTGAGGGGAGTGAGTGGGACCCTGGGAGGGCAGGGTGGAAATCGGGCTGTGCTGAGTGGAAGGCTCTAGAAGTCTTGAGGTTCTAGAAGGTGGTGGGTGATGGAGCTGCAAAGAGAAGCCGGTCTTGGGAGCCCCTGGCGTCTCGGGGTTCGGCCTCCAGCTCTGCTCCTGAGGGACTTCCCAGGGGGCCGGGAGGGGGGCCTGGGGCTGGGCCAGGGCGTTACCTTCCATGAGCCAACGGATCTCCTCGGGGAGGGCGACGGCCTGCATTTGGCCGAGCGGTGGGGAGGCCGGTGTGTGAGGCGGGAGAGGGGCGTGAAGGCCTGGTGCCAGGGCCGGCGGGCTGGCAGGCGGCTGTCGTCTGGCGGAGGCACCTGTACCTCTGTCGCCGCCGCTGCTGCCGCGGCTGCCCGGCCTGGCCGCAGGGCGGGGCCGCGGGCCCGGGGCGCGCTCAGGAAGTGGAGCGCGCGGCGGGCGGGGGGCGCGCCCCGGGCGGTGGGGAGGGGGGAACACCTGTGCGCGGGTGCCCGCGCCACTCCCGCGGCGCCCTCAGGTGGGAGGACTGGAGGGCGGGGCGCGCCGCCCCGGCAAACCCCCCACCAGAACAAAAGACTAAACGCGGCCCAAAGGAACTTCATCTCCTGGGACACTTTCTGTCCTCAGCACGGGGCAGTTGGCCTCCGGGGACGGGTTTAGCAGCCACGGTGGTGCCCGAGATGGGGCGCGAAGAGGCGGAATCCGAGGAGATTCGTCCCCGCCAAGCCCAGCAGCGGGCAGTTCCCGATCTCGCACGTCCACGCCCAGAAAACCGGGACAGAACATTCACTGTCTTCTTCGGCAAACCAGCTGGCTCAAAGGAACGGCCGTTCGTCCCAATAAATAATATGAAGCCAACAACATTGGGGAGAAGCCGAGGGGCCGTGGATACAGGGAGCCAGCGAGCGTCCCTTCCTCACAAAAGCTGAAAGGATGTGAGGAAAGGAAGGGCTAACCTGGGGAGAAGGCCGAGGGAGAGGGGAACCAAGCCTTTACCCTCTAACAGCTGACAAAGGCAGGAAAGTGAAGGACCAGATCACAGGAAGATGTCCTCCTCCCCTTATCCAAACTACAGTAGGGGTCGGCGTCCTGATTGTCATAGGGTACTGTCATACCACCAGTTGTTAAAATTGGGGGAAACTGAGTAAGGGGTAGAGAGGATCACTGTATCATTTCTTGTAACTTCTGGGGATCTCAATGATCTCAAAATAGTTTCATGGGACTTTTTTAAGCACAATAAACCAAGTGCCATGAAGGTATGAAGTGCCATGAGCCCTAAAGGGAGGGAGACAAATATAAAAAGGAGGAAAGTGTGGGTGCGTGTGTGTTTAATGTGCATACGGCATTCAAGATGGGCTCTGAACACACCAGACTTCAAAGAGGCAGGAGGGCTTTCCAGGTGGAGCCACCAAAGTAAACAAAGAGGGAAAAACCTTCTCCTTGAGGAACAGCTGACAACCCTTTTACTGAATGGTGCAGGGAAATTCTGGTTGTTAAGAAAACTTGAAGTTTTATTGTGAAAGTTCATGAAAGTCAGCGCAAGGATTTTGAACTCAACTGCCTGTGTACCAGGGAGACACTGAAAAATTTTGAGCTGGCGAGAGACCTGTGTAGTGTATGATATTGCCCATCTTGCTTTACCTCTACCGTTTTCCTTCTTTATAAAAAAAAGTAGCTTCTAGTCTCAGAGTCAGCCTACTGAATAGTGGGAAGGATTGGAAGCAGTAAGGGAGAGAACCCAGGGAAGATGGGTGAGATGGTCTTTACGGCAGCCTCAGGGAAAATCATGGTGGAACCGTGGATATGAGGATGGGAGCCCCAAGGAGAAACTGTCCAGAAGGACATGACGTAGCACTGCCTGCCTCCTGGCATAGTCTCCCAAGGTTGGGGGCTCGATCCTTTAAGGGATGCAGTGGTTTTGAGTCATCTTTACACATCCATATCCTGCAGTCTGAAGAGGGATGGTCCCTTGGTTTCAGGATCACGTGGCCCACCTACAAGTTGCAGCAAATTGGGCTGGGGGTGAAGGGACAGGGGCTGGCAAGTCTCTGGGGACTCTGGTTGCTGCTGCTGCTGCTGCTGCACTTTCTTGCTCTGGAAATTTAACAATAGGCTGGCTTTTCTAGGCTGCTAGGGCATTTTTATCAATTGCTCCTTCTATAAAATTGTAACTGCTCTGGAATCACTTTTGAGTACTTACGATGTGTTAAAAAGCAAGGGAGGAGAGATCCAAGTTCTCTGTACTAGCATTGTAATTTTTCTATAAATCTGAAACTGTCCTTAAAAAAAGCAAAGGAAACAAAGTCTCTCCTATGGGTAACCTCAGTACTTTGACTTTCCCTCTCAGCAGTGGGAGGAAATTTGATAACACCCCCCCCAACTTCGTCAAGGATATTTGTCAAATGCTAATATAGGCCACAAGCTAATGAGTTGTTGGCGAAGAGCAGTGAACCTGGGTAATCTTATGTTCTCTTAGGCCTCACTGCCTGCAAAGCTTACTTCTACCAAAGGAAGCAGCAGAAACTGAAGGCATAGGTATTCTACATCCGTTCTGGGTCTCAGACAGGGGGAGAGGGAGGTGCAGAGTTGGGTAGTGTGCAGGGGTGACTGGCAGGTTGCAATACGGCGTTGTCATGTTGTATCAAGTTTCCTCATTGCAGACAGAAACCTGCCTCCACACATGAGCGCGGCCCCTCCTTAATCATCTGAGGACCCTGGTTCAGCAGTCAGCCTCACTCCTAATGACATTCTGTTAAATGGACAAATTCCTTTGAAGCCTTGTCCTTCTTTGAAATCCAATTTCGCAAGAAACCAAATCTGATTGGGGGTAGCCATGGAAACCATACCGAGGAGCCTTCGAGAAGGTGGAGAGAGGCAAGGCAAAACGTGACAGTCAAGAGTCCTTTACTGCTCTGTCGGAAATATCAAAGGGATCTGGAGAGGTTGGCAGCCGGTGAGTCCCTGCCCGGGGTCCTGTGCTGTGTGGCTGGGTACCATGTGGCTGTCACGGAAGTAAGCAGCCAGCTGTCTCCCAGCACAGGCAGGGGGATGGAGCAGAATACACAAATCCCAGATCTGTCTGCCTCTCTCTTCTTCCCCTCCCCCAGCCCCAATTCCAGCAAGATCACAGCATCCCCTTCGAAGCTGCCCGCCCCTTAAAGGCAAACAACAAAAGAATGACAAGGTCAAAATACAAGGCCCCCCCCCCCCGACAGATAAGAGGTCCTTTGGAGCAGAGGCCACGAAATTAATCTGAAATTCCTTGTAATTAGATAAGATAAGGGTGTCTAAAGAGATGCAGAGCAGCCAAGAATGGAGTCCAGCAGCAAAACACTGCAGAAAATACACCACCCAGTCCACTGGGGCCCCTCACACCCCGTCAACAGACAGAAGATGCAGAAAACAACCGGGCCCAGGCCAGGCTCTGGGCTGCTTGGAGATGTCGTCTCCATGTTCTCATGCCAGGTGGGCACTCGCTAAATACGCAGCTGTGGGGTGTCCAGGGGGCTCAATCAGGAAGAAACAAAAGCATCTGGCACCCAGAATGACATGGAGTGGCAACAATTGCAAGCAAAGCAGGAGCTGGCTGGCATCGCCCCTCCCTGGGTGAGACGGATCTGGAGAGGAGACCGAGGAGGGCAGGCTCTCGGACTTTATTCTGGGCGGGTTATTGATCCCTGGGTGCTGGGTCACGACACGCAGCCGGGCTGATGTCTGCCCTGTGGATGTGCGGCTGCTGCATCTCAGCCCCTCGGTCCCAACCCCATCAAGCGGGTTTATTGACTCTTTCATTGACGATGCTGAGGCCTAATGAGGACAAGAGCTGCACACTTCATTAAGGGCTGTGGAAGGAGAGCTGATGTATCCCCCCCCACACCCCTTCCACCCGGTGCCAAGAACCAGGCTCACTGTGTGCTTTGCAAGGCCCCGCAAACCCAGCCTCATGCCGCCCCTGCAGGAGAAGAGCCAGATGCAAGATGCGCTCGTGAGCTCATCACTTCAGTCGCCTTAAAATCCGGGGTGTCTACAACTCGTCGGAAACCCTGCTCTTAGTCATTAGCCAACCTTTTGAATCGGGAGGGTCCTGTCCACACACTCACACAAACGCACGTGGCTGGTCTCCCTGTCCAGTTCACACTCCTAGATTCACTGCGCTGATACATATGACGAAATAAACAGGTCCTCACATCAGGGAACAGGCTGAGAGCAGCTTCTCAGTGAGGTACAGGCTCAAAACAGAACAAGGGACTATTAAAACTCAAAGGTATGTTCAGGGTAATCCGGTTTAGAAACCCAGTGCTCTGCCCATGGCCGCTCAGCTCACCAGGGGCTGTGCTGGTGTTAGAATCTGGGTCCTCTCACAGTGGTCCAAAACTCTTGTAGAATTGAATGCCTGAGATAGATCATTACAGCCCAGCGATGACAAGGAAGTCATTGGGAAGCCACCATTGTTGGGCTCCCTCCATCTAAATAGTAACATTTCTTTCTTTGTTCTTTACCTCATCTTTCTTTTTTTTTTTTTAATTTTTTAAATTTTATTTATTTCTTTGACAGAGACAGATCACAAGTAGGCAGAGAGGCAGGCAGAGAGAGGAGGAAGCAGGCTCCCTGCTGATCAGAGAGCCCGATGCGGGACTCGATCCCAGGACCCTGAGATCATGACCTGAGCCAAAGGCAGAGGCTTTAACCCACTGAGCCACCCAGGCGCCCTTTATCTCATCTTTCTATCACTCCCACCCCCATTATTTTCCCCCATATTCCCTAATCACTTTGTGTGTGTGTGTGTGTGTGTGTGTGTGTGTGTGTATCTTCTTTGCCCATCCCTTAGACCATATTAGACATCCCCCGTGGGCACTGCTGAGCCCAGCAGAAACCCTCAAGACCAAAGAGGTTGCTGACTCTGACATTCTCTGTCTTTGATTGGCTCTCTTGGGAATCTGAAGTGGAGGGGGGCACCCGGAATGTGTCAGCTGTAGCCACACGAGGCTATGCACTCCCTGAGTGAGATGTGAGACCGTCTACGGGCTTAATCTGCATGGGAGGCAGGTGGGGCTGTGGCCAATTGTATATGCCAGATGTTTGCAGCCATGAGAACTTTGGGAAATTATACAGAAGCGTAACCATTTCTTTGGGGGTGATTAAGGAGATTTCAGGTAAATCACAGAGGGATAGCAATTTTTTAAAGTTGAGAAGGCTTCCTTTCATCTGTTATTTCAAAGGGTGAAAGTTTATGCCCTCTAAGCCCCTTCCTTTATTTCTGGCCTTTCTTCTTCCTCACTTTACTACAGGTCTGAGGATTCAAGGTAAGGGTAAAGGGGATGCAAGGTGAGAGAAGGGAAAGTTATTTAGAATCTGATAGCAAAGCTCTGGCCTGCAAGGCCCCCGGCGCACACATGCTGTGGAAGAATAACACACGCTAACAGGCGGTGATGTGATCTGACTGGAATCACCACGAGTCACAAATACTGACAGAAGCACCACGTAGAGTCAGAGACAAGGCAGCAATGGTGGATTATCTCAGTGTCAGAAAGTGGGTAGAAATACTTTTCCCCCGTGGACATCCTGTATGGAATGGCCTTTAGATCCCCCAAAATGTGTCTTTTCCTTGCTCTCAGAATTGTATCCGTGTCCATTCTAGTTTTTTTTTTTTTTTTTCCCTTTCTAAAGGTCTGTTCCCAAACATCCCTGGGCTTCCCTCCTTGGCAGTATTTTTTGATAGCGGAAACCGCACTCTCTTTCCTATACAAGACCGCGTGCTTAGTTCTTACTCTGTTGCTTTCAGGCTTTCCTTTTCCTTCTCTTCTAGAAGATGCATGTCTGTCCTCTCATTCTTCCATGAGAGTTCATGATCCCACGCACTCTCTCTCCCCCCCGTGAGAGCTTCAGTCTCACATCCTTTCTCATCTTCAATCTTTCCCGTCTGCCTGCTAACATTCTTGGTCTCCTCTATCCTAAAAACCAAACCAAAACAAAGAAAGACCTGCCTTCGACCCTGCTACTTTCTCTAAAGTCTTTTCTTCTCCTTCCTTTTCCCCCTTCAGAGCTCCCATCCTGTCTCCTCACCTGACTATCTTTACACCGTTGAGGTGACTCACTTCCAAGGTCACCAACGCTTCTCCGCTGCTCTTGGTCTTTACTCAGCCTCTCCCTGAGGCTTTGAGTGGCATTGACCACTTGCTCTTGCTTTAAGGAGCCACTGCTTCCCTGGCCCTGCACTATCTTGCTCCTTCCATTCTTCTTAACAATTTTTGCCCAGCCTCCTTCTCTGGCTCCCTTCATTCCCCAGAGGTTTGCACCTGCCTTTCTCCTCTCCTTCTTCCTCTTGGTTTTCTCCTTGCTCTCCGAGCCCCCCGTGGTTTCATTCTCCCACCACCTTCACTTTTCCCTTCATGCTCATTACTTTTCTAATTCATACCTCTGTCCTACTTTTCCACCTGGATATCTGAGCAGTTCTACCAATTTATTATTTCCCTTTCTCCTTCATCCTTAGAATGGCAGCAAAGCTCAGTAAAAAGCTTAGGAATGACAAAGACCTGTATCCCAATTCTGGCTGAGCCACCTACGAGCTCTAAGACTCTGGGCAAAGCTCCACGATCGTCAGCTTCCTCATTTGTAAACTGGAAATCATAATCCCTATCTTGCAGGGTAATTGTAAGGCTTAAATAGGATGACGTATGCGTGTGATATATGGTATAATCCAATACATTGTAACAGTTAGAAAGAAATTGCTGTAATCTAAGGCGGTAATCTAAGCACAAAATGGAAAACCTTTCTTCATCCTCATTTCAAACATCCGCCAAGCCTGTCGGTCTTAACCTTCTCACGAGTGCTTTTGAATTCTTATCCTCCTTTGCATCCTGATGTTCCCACTGGTTGGTTTCTCATTATCTTTGTTGAGAAGTGATATTGAAATAGCTTCTAATCAAGCCCCTGGCACCCAATCTCCGCACCCATCACCCAAGTTCCAGAATACACTTCCCAAAGCACGATCTTGACCCCACCGAAGAGGTGATAGAGTACAATAGTGGCCCTAGAGTCAGAGAGTCCTGAGCTCATCTGCTACCCACCGACTGTGACCTTGAGCGAACTACTTATCAACTCCGTGCCTCGATTTCCTCATTTGTAAAATGGCAATGTTAAAAGTATTTTCAAGGTTTTTGTGAGGAGTCAAAGAACAAATACATATCATGTTTATATCTATCTGCAATGCAGCAAGCACTTCATATATGTTAGCTCTGGTTATTACTTCTGCGTTCCCTGCGACAATCAGCACCTGAGAGGTGTTCAATAAGTATGTATATACTGAATCATCCATAATCTCTCACCCGATGTCCTTGCTCACTGAAGACATTTGAGGAGTGACTGGCCAAGAAATGGGTGTCACTGGTCTCCAAGGATGAGAGTTTTTCCTCTTTCCGAAGCTAACTTGCTTTCAAAGAGATGGAAAGAGAGGTCTTGACTTCCTTCACACCAGGCCCAAACACACTGGGATAATCAGCCTGCAAATTCTCCCTGTTCACGTCCAGAAATTTCCTCCCAGCCCTTCTGTTCTGGAATACTGGCAGTGTTCTCCAAACCACATGGGGAAAACACTCGTCTGGAAGGCATGAGATATTTACTCCTCTTTTCAGTCTTTGTGGCAGAAACCAAGTTTCTACTATAAACACAAGCCCCAGAAAGGACCAGTCAGAAGGTAGATTACATCCCCCTAGCAGAGTCAGTAACCTCTTTATCCTGGAGGCCTGCCAGCACGGCTAACTCTGCAGAAAGGGGTGGCATCGTGGTGACAGAGAGGGGTCACAGACTAGGGATAAAGCAAACAAGAAAGACAAAAAGGAAAAAGGTGAACGAGAAGCTGGATGAAAAAAAAAAAAAAGAAGAAGAAGAAGAGATAGAGAAATAGGAAGAAAACCTAAGGAAAAAAATAGATTCCCATACTCTGGGGGATTGGAAACTAAATCAAACGGATTCGCTCCATTTCCCGAGTTGTAATTTCAGGATATTCCATGTTCCACCCCCAAGGACACCGAGAAGCTGTAAATTCCTAAAGTGCATTTTTGGCGATACCAACCATTATTATCTGCTGCTGTACTTTTTAGCATATGCACGATCAACACAATGACATGTCTTATTGAGTAATATGTGATATTCTGTATCGTGAGGCCACTGATGCAGAATTCCCCTTTCCAGAGCTCAATATTCCAATCAAAGCCTGTTGCATCACATCATTGAGGCCATCCACTTAATGACAAGTTGTAAGATGCATATTGCAGAATATTCATGTTCATTTTATGCTCACAGTGCTTAAAATCTCCTCTAAACAGCCTCTGCTCCCAGCCTATTAAGTTGCCTGTGTTATCTACACTCCATTCAATGGTGTGGAAATAATTGTCTCGAGACTAAAGAAAAAAAATTGATGGTCACAAGCCGAGTCAGCACTTGTGTTCTCTCCTTAGTCTGTTGAATCAGGTGTTATTTACCTCTCCCAACACCTGGGACTCCTGATAAGTCACTCCCCTGGTAGCTCTTTCCAAGACAGTGCTGTGGGGTCCATAGAAAAAGCAGGGATCTTTCATAAACCGTATTGTTATCAGCACAATTCACACAGCTACCAGATGTGCAAAATCGAAACCACCAAGGGCCCTCAGGCAGAGGGGGCTTTCCCCAGCTCCATCTGGCCACTCTGAGAGCCAGAGAAGGTAGAAGAGGAGGAAGAGCTCCCCTCAACACTGGGGCTCCTGTGCCTCTGAGAAGGTGTTTGTCTTCTGATGAAGTTGGGGTGCTTTTTGGTTCTCTCCCTTCTGCTCTCCCAGCGCCTCCAGCCCAGACCCCACCTCCTTGCAAACCTGGCTCTTAGAGACCAGGTGGGCTCTTTTCTCCATCTCTTCCCCTTCCTCTTATCTCTGGGCTTGAAGCACCAGCACCCAGGCTCCTGAAGGAGAGCAATTGCCCCTGGCAGCTGATAGTTCGGCAACAGGGCCTGTGACTTTGCCTTTAAATATCAACCCCACACACAGACAACACACTGGCAGCATGAGAGGTTTCCATGGTGACAGAATGCAGGCCATGACCTCTGTAAATGTAATCAGAGCACTGGGATTGGTATGTGAGACAGGTTTAATTTCTCCTCCGGTGGAAGCTCTGTGGTCTGGGCTGTGCACAGGCTTCATGCACTGACAGACAACCTGTTATCTTCGCCAGGGCAGCTCTGCATACGGCAACCCTCTCTGCCCCAGAGCGGCTTCCTCCTCCGTCTGAGCAGGCTTCGGGATGAGAGAGGTCACTGGGGACCAGAACAGCAGTCATATCAGTACCTGGCATCCCTGCCCAGCATCCTCAGGAGGGGTGACTGTCCCTTAAGCGAGGAGCAGCTGTGGCATGGCCCAAAGAAGGCTGAGGACTCTGAATGTTGGCTGAAGTTTTCATCTCTGCTCTGCTCCCAGCACTGTGACCTTGAGCAAGTCATTTAACCTCCAAAGTTCAACATCTTCCCACCGGGAAGAAAGGCCTGGAGAAGAGAAGGCTGGGGGCTTCCAAAGTCCCCCAGGAGAAGATGGTATCCAACTATGCTGGTTTTGGGGGGATTCTGCAACTCCCTGTGGAATTCTGCTCCTGGAAGTGAGTTTTCCATCTTGCCAGTGCTAGTCACTAGGGTGTCTAGCCCTAATTCCATGGCTGTCACCAGAAGGTGTGGGGACAGCGATTGGAGGGCCTCAGCAGGACTTCCTCAGCTCTATGCTGATTTGGAAACAAAACCAGGATGCAATTTTTCCTGAGCTCGCCTAGACTAGGAGTCCAGAGCTTTGACAGGAAACAGACTCAGAGAAAATGCAGCAATGTCAAAGGAGGAGCCCACAGCCTCTTTCCTTGAATTCTGCTCAGCCTCAGCAAAGAGCTGCCCTGGCCACTTTGAGGCCGGCATCCTCTGATTCCATCTGCAAATCCACATGCGACCCCGGCAGCTTTCAGTTCCCAGTCACTCTGCTTCTCGGATTTCTTTCACTGTTCCAGTATATTGCTCTGGAAAAAAACCAACAAGGTTTGGGCTTTAAGAAGAGATTCATAGGGCTCTATGACACATTTTTCTTCCCAAAGGGAACGGACCATTAAGATTTTCCTTTCAGAGACTCCACAAAGAACCTCAGAATTTCAGAGCTGGAAGGGACTTTAGAAACCCCATAACTCACAGGGGAAAAACTGAGATCCAGAGTGGAGAAGGGTTATGCCCAAGTTATGGCAAATTAATGGCAGAACCGCCAGGGTGTCAGGGCCCCACTCTGCTTGGCTAAGTACTAATTTACCTCCGGGATGCTTTTGAACCTCAAACTGAAGCAGAGAGGAAGTGGGGGAGGATTCAAAAGTGGTTGTTGCACATCAGAATCAGGAAATGGTGATTTGGCTGAATTTACAGATAATAGCACTACCACTTCCTGTGTTAGCCGATGCCAATGGAGGGAAGATGGGGGGAAGATTCCGGAGAAGAAAATAATTAAGTGACAGGATTGTGGGCTTCTGTGCAATTGTCCCCAACCAATCCATACTGTTTCAGGCTGCTGAGGGGAACATGAATCTGATTGTTCAGGGGGATTATTGCTTAGTGTCCCACACAGAATCATGAAACCCAAGAATAATGGAGTTTATAAGAACTCCAAAAGAATATCTGGTTTGGCATTATGTCTTCTGGTAACTAAACTATCTAGGACAGGTAATTTGATTGTTTTTCCTTTTTATTAAAGGACCCAGTTCCTCAACCGTAAAAGAGGAAAAAAGGTTCCTTCCAGCTCTAACATCCAGAATTCCCTGATCCTAAAAGTGGAGACGTCCCAGCCTTTTCCAATATGTTGTTAACAGCGTTTGATTACATCAGTGGTAATGCACATAATGGAAGTAAGCTATTTCTCTTGCCCCAACTTTAGCATCATCTGTGTGGCAAACACCAAAAATATGTTCACCTCCCACGGATTACCATGAACTTCAGGCCAGAATGAGCACTGAAATGCAGTGAAACTTCTAGTGTTTTCAGAAGGAGGAGGAGGAAACCTCTTGTGTTTTACTCATGTCAGTCCAAGTTGTTAATACCCCAGCTAATGGGTCAGCTTGGGGGGCAACCGTGTTGTTTGGATTCAAGGTTTAGCCTTCAATGCACCCACTGGCTTCACAAGAAAAGGAAAATAGAAACAAAATACTACCAAACATTTATATTCCTTGGAATTTCTCTTAACCTTGACTACAAAATGACCTTGGGTATTCCTCTTACCACTAAGAGAACCAGGAATCCCAGTATTCCTTCCTTCTTCCCTTACTCCCTTCCTTCTTTATTAAGCTCCTGCTATGTTCAAAGCACTAGAACACAAACATGAAGACAGTATGGCTCCCCTTAAGAAACAATGTTCCCATTCTCATGATTGGACCCAAACACATGACCTGCAAACGCTATATTAATAATATCGCCTTTGTGCTAAATGACAATGCCATGCTCTTCAGAGACCAAAATCCTTGCCCGCCTAATGCCTCGGTACTACTGAGTGCCCAAAGACATTTGGTGCCAAAACAGAGGTTCCCAAAATAAAGGCTCAATTAATGTTTCCGGTAGATGCAGGCTAAGATCCATCCTGTACAAAGCCAGGATGTGCGGTTGACATCATGACGTGGTCTGAGCAATGTGGAAGGGCCATCTGCCCCGCAGCTCTCTCCCCCTCTCTGATGTGCCACACGCTTGAAATTCTTAACCATGAGGGCTTTAGCTGTGAGTGAGGTATTGCCTCCAGAAAGTCTGAGTGAAAAGGGCCATACTCCATCAATTTCATTTCAGTGGACATGAACTGAAAACCCGGTATGTGCCAGGCACAGTGTCAGGTAGTGAGAATTCATAAATAAATAAGACAGGAGTTACCCAGCAGGGCCGACACATTGCTACATTCATACTCTTTATCCCATTAGTTCACGCTGATTTATCAGATTAGTAGCTGTCCTGAGGGGCTGATACCGGATACAGGCAGGTAAATTTTGATAGGACATGAAAGCAGGAAATGTCTGGACACAATGAGGATTACAGAAGAGAATTCAGGCCCGGGCGAATATTAAAAATTAATTAAATACCAATTTTAAAATCACCTGAGGGACTGAGTACCAAGGAAAAATGGAGAACAAAAGGGATCTGAAGACAAGCAATGTTTATTTCAGTTCCTCCCTAGGAGGTCTGGTCATTGCCTTCTGGAATCTTCTATCTTTGCTCAACCTTGCTAAATTCCTGGCTCAGATATGGGCTTCCTCCATGCCTTCTCTTTGTGCTAATAAAATTTTTTTAGGGGTGCCTGGGTGGTGCAATCAGGGAAGCGTCTGACTCTGGGTTTCAGCTCAGGTCATTATTTCAGGGTTGTGAGATTGAGCCCCACATACAGCCCCGTAGTGGGCTCTGTGCTCAGGCAGAGTCTGCTTAAGATTCTCTCCCCATCTGTGCCTCCTCCATCCGTTCTCTCTCTCTCTCTCTCAAATAAATAAATAAGAAGTTTTTTAGTGTGGTCTTCTAGGTGTTACTAGGTGAAATCACTTAAACAATTTGTCCGTAAGTCCACCAAATCCATAGTCCCTATCTTTCAAATGCAATTATCTCAGTTCTTTTTTCATCCTTTCTGGGTCTTTCTGCTATTTCCAGGGTCATTTCACAGCTTTGCATCATTTCTGCCTCTGCCGACTCAATTGCCTTTTGTTTGTTCTCTCCGCTCATTTTTTTTTTTTTAAAGATTTTATTTATTTATTTGACAGAGGGAGATCACAAGTAGACAGAGAGGCAGGCAGAGAGAGAGGAGGAAGCAGGTTCCCCGCTGAGCAGAGAGCCCGATGCGGGACCCGATCCCAGGACCCTGAGATCATGACCTGAGCCGAAGGCAGCGGCTTAACCCACTGAGCCACCCAGGCGCCCCTCTCCGCTCATTTTAAAGTCCTGCTTTTGCTATGCTGCCCATGAAACGTGGCACAGCTTACCCTTCACCTGACAGAGACCCCAGTACCTCCACGGATAGGTCAGGAGGGTCTAAGAATAACCACATGCTGACTTCCATTCAAATTTTGTCACTGCTCCTGGCCCATATGCTGAGGACCTACAGGCATAGTAGGCATATCTTTCTCTCAACGGTTTGATTTCATTGTCTTTCTAACAACCTGGCTTCTTTAAGGGCCCCTTGTATTAATCAAGACTCTTGACTATTTGAGACAGAAACCCAAATCAAATAGCCTTGTGCAAAAAAGGAAATTAATTATCACCAAGAATCCAAGGAGGGGTTGAATCATTGAACACCTATGCACAGGAAGATAACTGGGTCTTAAATGCAGCGGGTCCTTGAATCCCTAATTCCATTGTTTCTTTAGCCATAGGGCAGGCTGTCATTGGCCCAACCCGGTCAGTTGTGTGGCCATGGAGACACATGGAAGTCATGTATCATATAAGAACATAGCAGCTCCTGCAGAATCTAAATGGGTGCAAACCAGGGGAGAGAAGAGATTCCTAGACAACACAGATCATTGTTTCTAGAAGTGGGTAGAGCTGTTGAACAGAAAGAATAATCTATCATACCTCCTATTCTTCAGATCTACCTGTATCCTCCTCAGTCACTATAGAGAGGGTCAAATTCTCTGTCACAGGACATCTGGGCCCTTGAAAATCAGGGATGTGGTCAGATAGGGGATTTAGATCCTTACCACGTTCACTGGAGCTGTAGTACCCATGACTGGGACTCTGCTCTACTAGGTGTTGTGTTTTTGGTTGTGAAATGTGCGGGGGGGGGGGGTCCAGATTCCACGGAGATAACGACTCACCTTTTCTTAGCCAACCCTCTCTCCTTCCAGCTTCCCTAGGTCAATAAATGATACCACGGATAATCTGCTTGCCCAATCTAGAAAGCTGGGAGTCACTCATTCCTCTTTCTCTCTTTGACGATCTACCTGCTAAGTATCTTTTAAACTATCCACTTCTCTCCAGCCCTGCTGTCACCATCCTGATCCAGGCCACCATCACCTCTCACCTTACAGCCCTCTAGTCTTAAATGCATCTACCTGTTTTCCACCTGCTAGCCAGTGATCTCTTAAAAAAAAAAAGCCAAAAACAAAACTACTCAAATCCTCCCCTAATTAAAACGTTAGTAGCTTCCAATATTATACTTCCAAATATGGCTAATGAGCACTCCCACCTCCACCATGCTTGATGTCCTGCTTATCTCCACTGTCCCACCTCCCGCATGGGCCCCTTGTTCTCTGTCATCTTCAGCGGCCAACTTCTCTCAGTCTCTCAGTGAACCACACCTTCTCCCACTCTCATTTTTTTCCCACATGTGCTGTTCCCCTTGTTCCTTGTGTTCCCCTCTCTGCAACACTCTTCCCCCGACTTTCATTCCGCTAACCCCTACTCCTGCTTCAAGTCTCAAACATCATTTCCTCTGGTAATCATCCTTGGCTCCCCAGGTTGTTGTATTTCCCTCTCACACATTCCTCCAGCTCTTAAGATCTGTCATTCAAAACTTACCTTCTGGGGCGCCTGGGTGGCTCAGTTCCTTGGGTGTCTGCCTTCGGCTCAGGTCAGGATCCTGGGATCCTTGGATGGAGCCCAACATTGGACTCTCTGCTCACTGGGGAATCTGCTTCTCCCTCTTCCTCTGCTCCTTCCCCACAACCCTACTAGTAACCTTGCATTCACTCTCTCTCTCAAATAAGTAAAAATCTTAAAAACAAAAACAAAAACCGCTCACTTTCCATCTGTAATTACTTGTCTACCACCCGTTTCCCCTCCAACTGTGAGCTCCCTGAGGGTCCAGACTTTTCCCATCTTGTTCATCACTGTATCCCCAGCACCTACTATGCCTGTAGGTCCTCAGTAAATGCTTACTGAGGAAATGCTGTGAGGTAAGTCTGTTGGGGTTTAATTACCCTTTTTTCTTCAAGTTAATTACGAACTTACAGAAAACTTACCAGAGTACCTACAACTCTTATATACCATTTAGCTAGATTCACCAATTGTTGGCTTTTGTCACATGGGCTTTATTATTTCCTATTTATGTAAATTTACATATTTGTTTCCAAACCGTTTGAGAAGAAGTTGTAGACCTCATGGTCCTGTTCCCCTATATACTTCCTTAAGTAACACCCAGTACAGTACCAAAATGAAGAAAGAGCAACAAAGATAAATGAGTTCTAATTTTTTTTTTTAAAAGGGTTTTTTTTGGTCTTTCTCTTTCTTTCTTTTTAGAAGAGTGGAAGTACAGGGGCAGGGTGGCAGTCGAGGATTAAGGGCAGGCATTTCTCCTTCCTCTCTTGTTTTTGCCCTTGTTCTCTGGTTTCTTCAAAAACTGCACCTGTGCTCAAGGAAGTCCCTTGCTTGCTTTGTCTGTTGTTCCCTCTGTGCCCCCCACTTGCTCCAGTAACTTCTCTGGACCCCCCAGCTCGCCTCCCTCCACAGTCCCCTTAGGGAGGCTGGGTGGGGGGCAGGGGGAGGCAGTCTCCCGGAAGTGGAAGTTGGAAGGCAAGGTGAGGCACTGGAAGTGGGAAAGGTGGCTCCTGGGACCCCTGATCGTGCGTGGGCATCTCAGAGTCCGAGAAGGGAAGAGCGCGGGCTGTGGGGGTAGAGGAAGATTTGCACACCTTGGGTCCTGGGACCATCCTGCTCGGCTGAGTGGAATACCAAACGAGGGTGTCTCCCCGCCGCACTTCACCTCAGCCAGGCAATCGACAGGAGAAGCAGCGAGCGAGACCGACAGACTGTCACTGGCAAAATGAACTGTCACCTCCCATTTTTCAGAGGCACGGCGGGATGAATTGCAGCCTTGAACCGTGCGGCCCGCTGCTGATTGAGTTCCGCTGTCTTAGAACCCCTTCGAACAAGGCGAGTTCATTTCAGACTGACGTCCCACCGCTTATCAATTTAGGAGCCAGTAAAATTAACCGCTTCGGAGCTGATTTGCTCCCTCCCCTTGCTTGGATTCCGCATCCAGAAAGGTCACCAAATAAATCTCTGCGGGTCCTGCTAGCATAATATGCAGCTCGGAGCTGGGGAGGTCTCAGAAGAGGAGAGTAAGCCAAATGTAACCCAGGCGGGAAAGGTTGCCACCACCACCCCACCCCACCCCCAGTCTCAGCCACTGGCTCATGGCAGTGGTGTGAACAGCCAGGACTTTGCTACCTCCACTGCTGTCCCCATCAGCCTCTGCTCCCAAGAAGGAGCGTGGTTGGGTAGGGTTGGTGGTCAAGAATAGAGGTCCTACAGAATCTTGGCAGAAACCTCTGAGCACCCTTTGGCTTCACATCCGCTGTGGACTGAATGTTTGAATCTCCCCCAAATGGATGCGGTGGGGCATATGGGAGATCATGGCGGTTAGATTAGGTCTTGAGGGCAGGGCTCTCATGATGGGATTAGTGCCCTCATAATTAGAGTAAGAGACCCAAGATCTTTCTCCACCGGGAGAGGATACAGCCAGGAGAAGACAGCCTTCTGTAAACCAGAAAGAGACCTCTCACCGGGAACCCAACAGTGCTGACACCATGATCTCAGACTACCAGCCTGCAAGAGCTGTGAGAAATATCTGTTCTTGGGGTACCTGGGTGGCTCAGTGGTTAAAGCCTCTGCCTTCAGCTCAGGTCATGATCCCAGAGTCCTGGGATCAAGCCCCGCATCGGGCGCTCTGCTCAGTGGGGAGCCTGCTTCCCCTTCTCTCTCTGCCTGCCTCTCTGTCTACTTGTGATCTGTCAAATAAATAAATAAAATATTTTTTTAAAAATCTGTTCTTTAAGCCACCCAATCTATGGTATTCTGTTACAGCAGCCTAAACTAGGACAACCAGCTCAGGGCCTTAGATGTGGTGGGCGCCTGAGAAATATCTAGTGAACCAAGACTTGATATTTGCTTTAGCAGCAATGATTAGGTGAAAAAGTTTATACAAAGTAGCATTAACGAGTTTTGGTGGGGGAAAGGGAAAAGGGATGTTTGTGCAGGGATATCTCTGCTGTCACAGCCATTGATTGGGCCCCCGAACATGCTAGAAACGCACCGGCCAGTCAAAATACAGCTCTTTGGAGCAGAGCAGAACAAAGTCCTCTGTCTCCAGAAGAAAAAGTGCCTTGTGCCTCCCCACACGCATATATACCCTGCTTTGGCTCACAAAGGCTTATCCAATAAGTCTAATTAGCAAAACTTAGGGCTTCTTGTCTCTGCATAGGGGGCACAAATGGTTTATTCAATAAGCTTTTTGAGCCCCCAACTCTTGATTTTGGCTCAGGTCATGACCTCAGGGTCAAGAAATTGAGCCTTGCATCAGGCTCTGTGCTGAACATGGGCCTGCTTAAGATTCTCTCTCTCCCCCTCCCTCTGCCTCCTTCTCCCGCCACACCCCCACCCCCACTCCTCCCACCCCACTCATATGCACATGGGCATACGTTCTCTCTCGTCTCTCTAAATAAATAAATAAATAAATAAATAAGTATAGTGATTTTAAGGTGAAGGCCAGATGATAGCTATCCTCCAACTAATATCCACCAACAGACCAAATGAATGGTCTCCACTGCCCCAAGACAACGTGCTGACATTCTGGCTCTCATCCTAATGGTTTCTTTTGGTGTTTACAGCAGGGACTTTTGGCCTACACCTAGAATGAGAAGACCCAGTTCTCAAATCTGGCTCTACCTTCCCTCCCATAAAATTTGAGCGAATGACTTAACTTACCTAAACCTCATTTTCTGCCCCCATCCATAAACCTGCACAATTGTTAAAACAGGAACTTCACGTATGTGAGAGCCTCAATAAATTACAAAGTTATGTACAGATGCTGGGGTTTATTCATTTTAGCCTCAGCAACAAAAGAAAAATAATGAGGATAAAGCCATACGGTACCTCGACATTTGACCCAGCAATTCCACTTGCAGGAATTTATCCCACAAAAATGCTCTGCTAAGCAGAAGGATGTATGTATGAGGGATTTCACTGCAGTGTGTTGAAATATCAGAGATAAACTGAATGTTGTCAATAGAAGATCAGATAAATAAATTATGATGCATGCATAAGAGGCAGCACTGCACTGTAGTAAAATAATAGGATAAAGTAAATAAAAAACTCACCGTTGTTACAGTCATGTATCATTGTCAGCTTATATAAATTAACAGGTGTGGTTATCGTATCATTAGATACTTGAGTGGAACGATCAGAGAAAAATAGGTCCGGCTAAACCTTACAGAAATAAGCTAAGCTTTAAACAAAATGGGATCATCCTACATATAATAGTTGCATTTTCATTTACTATATCACGGACATCTTTTCACGTCAGTACTTTTTTTGTTGTTTGTTTTTTTACTTTTAGAATTTAAAATTTTACATACTAAAACATAGGCCACAGGTTATAAAGATAGTTCTCTGGGTTAACAATTGAGAAAAGAAAGATTTGTAGGCAGCTTACCTATGTTTTCAGGAATACAGATCTCTAATATTCCAGTAGTGTAAGAGCAGTCTCCAGGTAGAAGTAGAAACAGCCCTAACCCAAGAATCAGGCGCCCAGCAGTCCTGTCCCAGCTCCGCTATTCACTTACAACATGACATCAACTAAATCACTTATCTGGGCCCTGCTTCCATATCCAGAAAATGAGAGAGTTCGAGGACATGTTCTCTAAGGTCCATTCAAGCTGAAAATTTGGTGGCTCGGTGAAATCACTTTTCAAAGATTCAATAAAGGATGTTTTTATATAATAGTAGTCTGGTTATTTCTGGCACTAACAGGAAGACTTTAACAAGGCCTTAAATATTCAACTTACATTCAGAGCAGTATACAAGATTTTTTTTAGTTCAGACAAAAAAGTTTCCTGCCCTCAAAAAACTGTAATTTAAGAAGAAAATAAGACAATTGAATCAATAGTAATACAGGAATACTGTGTTTTACAAAAGGAATGTAAAGATAGATCATTGAGGCAAGTGGCTGGAACTCAAATGTATCCTTCTAGAAGCCCCTGGGTTCCTCAGAGAGTTCCAAAGCTGCTTCGGGGAGAGGGTAACAGAGTCAAGGATGGAGCATGTCTGCCCCCATTCCTGGTTCAGTCGATGTAGATCTTGCTTCCCCTGTGTTTTGTTAAGAAGGACTCTGTCCGAATGAAATAGGGCTGCTGCAATACAATTGGAAAAACCAGTGGCTTTGGGGTTCCTGGGTGGCTCAGTGGGTTAAGCCTCTGCCTTCAGCTCAGGTCATGATCTCAGGGCCCTGGGATCAAGCCCCAAATCTTGGGCTCTCTGCTCAGCAGGGATCCTGCTTCCCCTTCTCTCTCTGCCTGCCTCTCTGCCTACTTGTGATCTCTTTCTGTCAAAAAAAAATAAATAAAATCTTAAAAACAAACAAACAAACAAACAAACAGTGGCCTTGTGTCTCTCTCTGTCAAATAAGAAATAAAATTTAAAAAAAAACAAACAAACCAACCAACAAACCAACAAACCAAAAACAGTGGCCTTGACAATTTCTAGACCAGTTCCATGTTTAAGGTTTCACAATTCTATGGTTCTCAGATGTATTGAAAATTATTTGGGGGGCACCTGGGTGGCTCAGTTGGTTTCAACTCATGTCATGATCTCATGGGTAATGGAATCAAGTCCCACATTGGGCAACGCACTCCGGGGAGAGTCTACTTGAAGATTCTCGCCCTCTTTCACTCCCCACCTCTCTTTCTCTCTCTCTCTCAAATAAATAAACAAAACTTTAAGAAAAAAAAAATCTTAAAGAAAAAAAAAACCTTTAAGAAAAAAAGAGCCTGGGGACGCCTGGGTGGCTCAGTTGGTTAAGCGGCTGCCTTCGGCTCAGGTCATGATCCCAGCATTCTGGGATCGAGTCCCACATCGGGCTCCTAGCTCCGCGGGGAGCCTGCTTCTCCCTCTGCCTCTGTGGCCACTCTGCCTGCCTGTGCACGCTCGCTCTCTCTCTCTCTGGCAAATAAATAAATAAAATATTTAAAGAAGAAAAAGAAAAAGATAAAAAGAGCCTGGGTGGCTCAGTCAGTTAGGCCTCTGACTTTGGCTCATGTCATGATCTCAGGGTCCTGGGATTGAGCTCAGCCTCGGGGTCCCCACTGAGGAGGGAGCCTGCTTGTCCCTTTTCCTCTGCACAACCCCTTTATTCGCCGTTCCTGTGTGTGCTCTTGCATGGGTGCACTCTCTCTTTCTCAAATAAATAAATAAAATCTTTTTTTTTTTTTTAAGAAAATAGGTTCTTATATTCTGCATTCAGCTTCGCATGTACACAGGAAATTAACTTCATAAAGGTTAGTTCCCCTGTAAAACAAATAATTATTTTGTAATATGAATGACAAACCTTAGGTGAATCTGTTTAACACACTCAGCTTTTCCTGTGCTGAATTTTCTGAACACGAGACACGGTTGTAATTATAAAAGAATTGGATGAGAACATGAGGCAACTAAAGAGGTTATAAAAAAGATTCACAAGATCCCTAGGACACCGTGGAAAACCTATTGGTTTCATCAGTGACACAAGACACTGAACTGGAGGCCTACCACTGAATTAGGTAATTTCTGTTTCATAGAACACATCTCAGAAAACGCATGGTAATGGCCACAACTGCTAAGTGCTTTCTATGCATTATTTCATTTAATCCTCCGAACCTCATGAAATGGGTATTATTTTCTCCCCGTTTTGCAAACAAGAAAACTGGAACCCGGGTTGGTAGGTACATTGCCAAAGTCACAGAGCTAGAGTTTATACCCAGGGAGACTGATCGCAAAGCCTCATGTTCTCAGCCACAAGCTCTACTCCACGCTGCTATTGGTGACCTGAAGACACTGGGCAGGCACTTTGCCCTCTGACCACTGAAGGAGTCCAATGGGACTCTGCCTCCAACTCTTCTATAAATTTATTTTGCCTCATTTTCCAAGCACAAAGAAAGTTTTTCACCTCTGTTATCAAGACTGGCCCTAGATTAAAATTAGGAGTTTTGTTCTGCCTCCCTTAGCAACGCCTCTTCATACCAGGCAGGAAAGCAATATTATCGCCATGAAATTTGTGTGTGTGTGTGTGTGTGTGTGTGTGTGTGTGTGTTTTAAGATTTTATCTATTTATCTGGGGCACCTGAGTGGCTCAGTGGATTAAGCCTCTGCCTTCAGCTCAGGTCGTGATCCCAGGGTCCTGGGATCAAGCCCCGCATCAGGCTGTCTGCTCAGCAGGGAGCCTGCTTCCCTTCCTCTCTCTCTGCCTGCCTCTTTGTCTACTTGTGATCTTTGTCTGTCAAATAAATAAATAAAGTAAAATAAAAAGATTTTATCTATTTATCTGAGAAAGAATGAGAGAGTGCGCATGTACGCATGCGCACCCACAGGAGTGGGGGAAGGGCACAGAGGGAGAGAGAGAGAGAGAGAGAAGCAGGCTCCCTGCTGAGCAAGGAGCCTAACAGAAGGACATGAGGGTTGATCCCAGAACCCCTGGATCATGACCTGAACCAAAGGCAGATGCTTAACCAATTGAGCCACCCATGTGCCTCCCCATGAAATTTGTTCTGATGTCTCCAACAAGAATTGATCTTCCGTTCTTTTTTTTTTTTTTAAGATTTTATTTATTTGACAGAGATCACAAGTCGAGAGGCAGACAGAGACAGAGAGAGAAGGAAGCAGGCTCCCCGCTGAGCAGAGAGCCCGACTCAGGGCTCAATCCCTGGACCCTGTGATCATGATCTGAGCTGAAGATAGAGGCTTAACCCACTGAGTCACCCAGGCGCCCCTGATCTTCCATTCTTTTGTGTGAGCATGCACACACACACACACACACACACGGAGAGAGAGAGAAAGAGAGAAAACTTTCTTGCTCATTTTACGTTTCTCCAGAGAGATTGTACTTGCCTTAGGAACCAGAACTAACATTTATTTGTCTCTGTATCCAAAACACCCATCACTGTGTCCAGCATATAATGAAAGCTTAATAAATATTTACTTGTTTGAAAGAAAGAATGAATAAATGAATGAATGAAATACTTTCATGCTGTCCCCAACTTTCCTCGGGTGTCCCCTGTAGCATCTCACCTACTCTTGACGTCTTTGAGATCCCTTTCTTCTGGTCCAACTCTGTCAGCCTTCTTCTCTTCCCTCTGCCCTCCAGACTGATAGCTAGTTAGCTAACCCCATGTGTAGTGAGTGTTAATGAGGTTAGCTGGGGTTAATATATTAATGTATTACTTCTTTTGATAATGTATTTTCACTTTAACTGGAAACAATTCTTTGACCTAACATAGCCATTGCTAATGGTGAATGCACTGTGCCAGCAGTCAGGGCAGGGGAGGGTTGGGAAAGAGCTGGCAGGAGGGTTTTAAGAACATCTGTGTAAGGACTCCTAAAACCATGACACCAGCCCCACTTTTGTAAAAGAGTCACGGAACTAAAATGCCAGGGGTGCCTGGGTGGCTCTGACAGCTAATGGTCAGCCTTCAGCTCAGGTCATGATCCCAGGGTCCTGGGATCGAGTTCCAGATTAGACTTCCCTGGTCAGTAGGGAGTCTGTGTCTCCCTCTGCCTCTGCCCCTCCCACCTGTCCAGGCGCTTTTCTCTCTCTTTCTCTCCAATAAATAAATAAATAAATAAATAAATAAATTCTTAAAAAAGAAGAACTAAAATGGCCAAGCCCATATACTAATAATGAATAAATGAATGAATGAAATACTTTCATACACTAAATAGCAAAGCATCAACACAGAGTGTTTGTATGCTCTCTGCCCTAACCAAAGAGATGAACTTGGCTCTGCCCCAGGATTGGGGGTTTCTCCCACTGACCTTCAGACTAGGTTAGGGTCACCTGCCTGACAGACTCTCCCAAGGGGAAAGGAGCTGGCACAGTGTTTGACGGGCATGAGGTGAGGCTCTCGAGCAGGCAGGAGTTATCCAACAAATCCCCTACACTGCATAGAGGAGGAAACTGACCTAGAGGAACAGGTGAGCTTTTCAAGGCCATGAAGCCAGAGCCAGAATTGGAACGAAATACTTTATTTCCTTGAGCTAATAATATATGGTAAACTTGCTTTTCCACTTATTCGAAGCACTGTGCACGTGTTAGTTATTGTTGAGCCTATTACTTGCCACAGGGCTCAAGTAATCCAAACGGTCTAACCCAAACGAGATGTGGCTATGGCTTCTGAACAGCAGCAGACAGCATCAACCCGATCTCAGGAAAGTACTTATATTTTATTTTTTTTAAGATTATTTATTTATTTATTTGACAGATAGAGATCACAAGTAGGCAGAGAGGCAGGCAGAGACAGAGAGAGGAGGAAGCAGGCTCCGCACTGAGCAGAGAGCCCTATGTGGGGCTCGATCTCAGGACCCTGGGATCATGATCTAAGCTAAAGGCAGAGGCCTTAACCCACTGAGACACCCAGGCACTCCAGGAAAGTGTTTTTAATTAGTGCAACCTAATTCCCATCCAGAATCCTGGGTAGAAAATGTCATATCTAGCTTTCTTACTTCTGCAGCACAATAATAGTGCACGAAAACCATGGGGATGGGTCTGGAGAGCTAATTGATCTTATCCAGCACATGAGGCATGAGATGTTTTAAGACCTTCCTAAGCCTTTGTCAAGTTGACAGAATTGGTATCTTGTTGTTATTTATATTTATTTGATTATTGGTAAAGAGGAACTTTTAAAAAATGTACCTATTGGCCTTTCACTACTTCTTTTTGTAAATGACTAGTTCTATGCCTCACCTATTTCCTTTGGGGGGTATTTGTCCTTTCTTTTCTTATAGATTTTTAAGAACTCTCCATATGTTAAGAGTATTACCCCACTCATCAAAGACCATTTTCAAAATGTCAGATTTTGCCAGGAGCCAGCCCTGATCTGATGAGCCCAACTGATGGTCCCTTCATGTGGCATGCCTTCAATACGTATGCACTGAATTTGTTCCATAAATACGCAGCTTTATTCAGTGCATGCACATGCCTTTGATTTTTTTCCCCCTACAGTCCCAGCAGCAGAATTGGGTTTATGGAGATATAGGACCACTACAGAGCTCTGCAAAGGTCAAGGACAGACAAACACCAGTGGTATGGGATCTGGACTTGAAGGTGCAGTGCCAGAACGTGGGTGGTCTCCCTTGTCCAAGTGCATAATGAAAGTCTAAATGCCACAAGATCAGTTAGCAAGCTGGGGTAGGGAAATCAGACCCCAGATGACAGGAATCTGCTCTTCAGGAAGACATTCAAAGTCACGTCACAAGTTAACAAAGCACATCTAAATGGCCTTGATCTTCTTTTATACTTCCTGTCTAGGTAAGAGGATGTGGTCTCAGGAGCTAGCACCGGAGATATGAATAAAATGGCTTTAGCTGCTCAAGGAAGTAGTATATAAAGCAACAGTTTTGTTTAAGGCCTTAACTGTTGTTAATAGATATTAAATCCTATGTCTTTTTTTTTTAGTCTTTTATTTTAAGGATTTAATTTATTTATTTGAGAGACAGAGATCACAAGTAGGCAGAGAGGCAGGCAGAGAGAGAGGAAGGGAAGCAGGCTCCCTGCTGAGCAGAGAGCCCAATGTGGGGCTCGATCTCAGGACCCTGGGACCATGACCTGAGCCAAAGGCAGAGGATTTAACCCGCTGAGCCACCCAGGCGCCCTTATCCTATGTCTTATCAAACATACTTATTGTAGGTGGGCAGAGCTTCCCTAATTCTCACCATTCTTTATTTCCAGCTGAACTACGTCTCATGATAGAGGCTGAAAATACCAGATTCTTGCTTTCCTAGGTTCCCATGAAGCTAAAGATGGCCATACCCAGTTCTGGCCAATGAGAGGTAAGAGGAAGACTACAGTGGGAGAGATGTATGGGGACATTTTCCTTCTAATTGAAAGGATGAGCATGTATGAGGCTCCTGTCCTTTCCTAGGTATCTATGAACATAGTTCTGGGAGGGCATGATTTTTTTCTTTTCTTTTTCCTTTTTTTTTTTTTTTTTTTAAGATTTATTTATTTATTTGACAGACAGAGAACACAAATAGGCAGAGAAGCAGGCGGAGAGAGGAGGAAGCAGGCTCCCCACTGAGCAGAGAGCCCGAGGCAGGGCTGGATCCCAGAACCCTGGGATCACGACCTGAGCTGAAAGCAGAGGCTTTAACCCACTGAACCACCCAGGCACCCTGAGGGCGTGATTTTTTCAACTCCGGTGACCATACAGCAGCAAGACCAAGAGCCAACACTGAGGGTAAAGAAGCAAAAGGATGAATGAAAGAGGACTGGGTCAGTTGTAGTATTTTTCAGCTGAGGAAACAAAATAGGACCTCTACACTTCTTACTTTGTGAGACAGTGAAAACTGCTACGGAGGGTTTGTAGAAAGTATTCTTGTTTCCTGCTTCTGAAAGCATTTGGATATGTTCAAAATACAAAATGATACAGGAACTAGAATTGTAAGTACATAAAATATGTCAGTGTGTGGGAGAGGACTGGATGGTAGAATGACTGATAGAAGGATATTCTACAGAGAAATGTTGAGGCAAAGGGGAAGCAGGTCTCGATTCTGGGCATTCTGATTTAATTGGCCTGGTGTAGGGCCCAAATATTTGATATTTTAAAAGAACCCCCTCCCAGGTAATTCTAATACGTAGAGACCTGAGAACATCTGATCTAGTCCAATTCTTTATTTAACGGTTGGGGAAACTGAGGCTCAAGCCATGTGATTGGTAGAAACCATACTGTAAAGTTTTTCTGGCGAGATAAACACAACACCAGGCAAAGTGGGTGCAAGGCAAGATTTATTAAAAACGCTCTCCGGCGAAGTTTCAGGGCTCAGGAGAAGGGGAGCCAGGAAAGTTGCGCCGGGAGGAGGTGGGCACCCTCTGGCGAGGTTCCTTGACTCTGGAAAGCAGAGCAGTGGAAGTTGCGCCCAAGGCAGGGAGGAGGGGGCTTTTAAGGGGTCTCGAAGGGAGCTCAGGGGTCTTTTGGCAAGTTTCCCTTATTCGGATATCTTGCCTGCTCGTCGGGGTCCCATTGGTCCACTGGAGCCCTTGGCGGGGGTCTCAGATTCCTGCTTGGGCCTTTGTTCTCCTGTCCGAGCTCAGGTCTTGGGGCAGGAACTTTCGCCATCTTAAGTAGCCCTTTCTGCCAGCCCAACACATACTAGGCAAAGGTAAGCCAAAAGAGAATCATGCAAAAATGTCTTCAGGATCGCCTCTTCCCCTTACATCATCAGGGTCCCTCCTACTAGCTGACCAGTGCCTTCTAATTCTCATCTGCACTGAACCCCGAAATAGTGCACCCACCAGGGCGAGGCCTTTTATCCTTTCCTGGGCCCCGATCCTGGTCAAAACTCGTTCTCTCAGGGATCTGCTGAGCAACAAACAAACTAATCTTAACTGAATTCTAGCCAAGGTGTTAATGACAGATAATGGCTTAATGCATTACTTCTCCCAGATAACATTTCCATTTTAATGGAAGCCTTTAAATGCCTTAACCCAAAGGAAACAATCTGGAAAGTACTCGGAGGGCAATTACCTGGGTGGTACCTTTGCCCTTCTCTTTGGAAGACATTTCCAAATTGTCACTGAGGCCCTCCCTTCTAAGCTTGGACACAGCCTGGGAAGCCCCCCTGGTCCCAGGAAGCCCCTATCAACCAGTGATGAAATCTGTTTGCCAGTCCTGTAGCAGAAGGAATACTTGTCCTTGAATAAGGAGCCTTGAATACTGTTTTGAGGTTTTTGACGTCCCCTGGATGTATGACCTTGAACAATCACATATTTCTGGGTCTCAGTTTCCTTATCCATAAAATCAGAGGATGGGTATCTTCAGTAAGTAGCTAATGATCCGCCAGTGTCTCTGGGAGCCAGACTTGATAGCTCCCCAAGCCGGTGGGGCTACCCCACACCTCTTCCTATTTTGGTCTTGCTTCCCGGCAGGAAGGAAATTTACTCAAAAACAGGAGGAACACCTTTCTAGCTCTATTTAGGGGCTTTCCTGTCCCTAAAAGGCCCTGGGGAACTCATGTAAACCAGAATTGGAGGTGACTGCCACGAAGTCAAATCTTGGGTCACTTGGAGCCCAGCCACGTGGTTCCAAGGAGCCAGGAGTGCCCAGGGGAGGGCATTCCATCAATGGCAGCAGGGACAGAGCCTCTGTGCCGGTCTGGTGTGACCGGTCCAGAAGACACATCAAGTGGGGAAAAATCAGGTGTGCAGATAACGCTTTGTAAATGCCTTTCTAATTCTCAGTGCTCCAGGAAGGAATCTCAGAGATTAAATTAAGCTGTTAACCCTCTAGGCGCTTCTGTCGTTTATTGTTAAGGAATTAATAGGAACGCGGGAATGCAGATGGCCTGGCTGTCAGCTCAGAGAGGCGATTTTTCTGATCTTCACGGACGTTTCCAGCATCTTTCATTAAGCGCTCATGTACCAATTTGTCATTTTAACCGAGCAGGAAAGACACTCCCTCTGAACTCCCCAGCTCAGGTGCGGGCCGTTAAATCTTGCCGCGACAGGCCCTACAGGGTCGCATCCGCAGGGGAGTCTGCGGGCCAGGCTGTGTGGCCTCTGATGGGGGTGGGGTAAGGCGGAGCCATTCCAGGAAGGAAGTCGAGATCCCCAAACCTGGCCGTCCTGGGCATAGGTTTTAGGGAACTGCAGGAGAGCCCACACTAGTCATCCCACGCAGCACAGAAGCGTAAAGAAACTTCCTTCAACTTCCTCCAGCGCTCCAGGACGCCGGTGGGGCGCTCAATGAGGGGAGGCGCCACCTACAGGAGAGAGGAAGACCTGCAACCTGATCTGGAGAATTCGACCGCTTGGGGCGGGGGGGGGCGGAATCAACAGCGCACTGCCCTTCCTCCTTTTTCTCCTCCTCCTTATAGCCCTTGACGTTTATCAGATGCTTTGATATGTATTAATACATATCTCGCTTGATATGTATTAATTCCTTTGACCATCACAACAAACCTATGAGGTAGGTATTATTGTCATCCCCATTGCTTGGAATAGAAAACTACAGCTCCCAGAGAGTAAATTTGCCCAAAGTCACACTGTTCCCAAGTGGGAGGCTGGGATCCCAACCCTGAGAGCATCCTTCAGAGCCTGAATGCTCAACGAGCATTACACTAAGGAGGAAATGGGGGAACGGTTGGAGTCAGTCCTAACTCCACTCACGATTCTCAGCGTAACTCGGTGCTGGGTATTTAATTCAGTAGACCCTCAATTCTGCACCTTGGTTCCCTATTTTTGAGACTGCTTTACTCAGCTGGAGAGAAAATCGTGGCTAAGGTAATCATAATCCTGTAACAAAAAATGGTGGCAGGGGGAGAGTGGGGACAGCAGAGATTGTGTCGCTCTCATTGTCTTAGATTTAGAAAAGACACGACCGTGGCTACATTCTTAGTGGTAAGTCAGGAAGTAGAACCCAGGTCTCCTGACTCCTAGTCCTGTGTTTTTCTCCCCATACAACCCTCATTCTTTAATCATCCATACCCAGGCTCTATAAGTCAAAGAAAGCTAATCGCCCATGTGGCTTCAGAGGCTCCTGGTCTACCCTCTGAGCCAAATGTGTTTTTTTAGTTTTTAAAAATCTGGTGGCTTTTACCTGAAATCCCACCATTAGTGATTCTTTTCTTTCACTGAAACTTTCATCCTACCCACCCAGGACTGTTGACTATCTTTTCATGTGTGTGTGGTTAAATTCTAAATCAGTGCTACTCGAAGTGTGGCCCACAGGTCACAACATCAGTGTCATTTGAATATTGTTAGAATTGTAAGTTGTGGGTTCTGACCCAGACATACTAAATTGGAACTACCTTGGTTTCCAAACTTCAGTGTGTGTGTGTGTGTGTGTGTGTGTGTGTGTGCGCGCGCACGCGCTTAAGGCATCATCTAAAGAGTTTGTTAAAACACAGTTTCCAGGGTGCCTGTGTGACTCAGTTGGTTAAGTGACTGCCTTCAGCTCAGGTCATGATCCTGGAGTCCTGGGTTCAAGTTCTACATTGGGATCCCAGCTCCATAGGGAGTCTGCTTCTCCCTCTGACCTTCTTGCTTCTCATGCTCTATCTCACTCTCTTTCTCTCTCATAAATAAATAAAGTCTTGAAAATAAAACAAAACAGCACAATTTCCTCAGACAACCCCTCTCCACTCCATCATCAGACATTGAGGAAATCTTGGGGAGGAGCTCCAAATTTGTATTTCTAACAGGTTCTCAGGTGGTGATGGCTTCTGATGGTCTGGGGATTCTTCTTCCTTTTTTTTTTTTTTTTTAAGTTTATTTATTTAATTAAGCTTTACACCCAACATGGGTCTCAAACTCACAACCCTGAGATCGAGAGTAGCATGCTCTACTGGCTGAGTCAGCCAGGCATCCCAATATGGGGACTATTCTTCCAGTAGTACCTAAAAAAAATCCCTAATATTGAGAGAGGAAAGGGAGGAAAAGCACCCTGGGGTAAAAGAGAGAAAGGACATTATCACAGCTGAAATGGATACAGAATGTGGCAGTCAAAGACTTTGAGTGTGTGGGTTCACAATTATGCCTGTGTCTTTACATTTGAATAAGTTGAAAAGCTAAACCATTAAGTGATTTCCTACACTGTATAAATGTTCCTGAGCTGAATTTATCTAGCCACGGTAAATAAAATCCTTCCTGCTTCCCCTTTGGCTGAGCCCTGCCTGTCTCAGTTACAAATGGAAGTCTTCCCGGTCCCCTCTGACCATCAGTTAGCTCTCCAATTTCATTCCAGAGTTAACTGCACTGTAGCAGCAGACAAAGCTGGCCGGACGGCAGGAATACTGTTCCCTGATGGTATCAGAACCTCTTCTGTATTTATGTTTGCTGTATGACTGTCACTTGTATACAATCACATACAGACTCTGATATTAAGACTCGGGCTGCAAATCACCCCCATGGCACAACTCTGGTGGCAAAGGAAAAGGGACTTCAGTGGCAACCAGATACCAAATACGAATTACATTGCCCTTGTATCAAAACAGGTGTCTTTAAGAAATCATGTCTTCTGGTCCTCCTTTGCTGTACCTAAGGTAATATGGTGCCAAGAGGCACCCAGATAAACGACAATCTCTTCTATTTGTAAAGATGACTTATGAAGGAAAACTCCAGAACTCCCCTGTGGTGAAGGGTATTATTATCCAACAAATATTGAGTGTCCTCTCAGTTCTTCCAGGTGGGGAGAAAACTGGGCCACACCCCTGATGGTGCAGTTAGTCATGTGACTTGCTTTAGCCAGTGGAATGTAAGCAGAGGTTCTCGTTCTACCTGCTTGGTTTGGCTTGGCCTCTTCTGTTTCTACCCTTGGCCACAAGAAGAGCATTCCTGCTCACTTTGGCCTGCGTCCCAGAAGGAGAAGGTACACAGGGTGAACCTGAACAAGATCCACAACCTAGAGCAGAGTCACTGCAGCCAACCCACAAACCTATAAACAAGAAATAAATACTGTAACTTTTGAGATTTTAGGTCATTTCTTACACAACACTATTCTACTCAAGTTGACTGATGTACTCCCTTAGGCACCTGTTCCCCAGGAAGTTTTGCCAGACAATCTCTTACTGTGTCTAATTTGATTGATACTAATATATTAAGCAAACATCCATTCTGTCTTCAGGACAAACAGGGGGCCATTAGATTACATCCTTTATTCTAAATGTCCAAGAAATGTAGCTTAAGTTGTTTAATAACTATTTGTGCTAAGAATTTGGAGATGCGGGGATGTCTGCGTGGCTCAGTCATTAAGTGTCTGCCTTCAGCTTGGGTCATGATCACGGAGTCCTGGGATGGAGCCCTGCATCAGGCTCCCTGCTCCGCGGGAAGCCTGCTTCTCCCTCTCCTACTCCTCCTGTTTGTGTTCCTGTTCTCGCTGTCTCTTTCTCTGTGTCAAATAAATAAATAAAATATTTTAAAAAAGAAAGAAAGAAATTGGAGATGCACTCAAGAAATTGTTTTACAAAGTATCATTTATGCTCCTCCTTACTGGAGCTATTAAAAGGAGCATTCCCAAAAAGTGGCCATATCTTTCAGGAACCAGAAAGATAGCAATTGATAGCAGACATTTGAGTTTGGAGACCTGTTTAAAATATTATAGAGCTCCCTTCCTCTCTCTCAGCTCTTTCTTGGCACTTATCAGAATTTGCAATTATTTTGTTTATCTACCTGTTTTCTTTTTCTTTGGATTTTTCTCCCCACAAGGAAGTATTTCCACGAGGGACAGTGGCTTGTCCTGTTTGTCACTTTATCCTCTGGTACTCAGCAAACTCTGGCATGTAGAGATGGTTCAAAAAATATCTGCGGAATAAACAAAGGAATGCTAATAAATCATGTTAATTAAAAAAAAAAAAGCATATTACTAAAATAGGTAAGGGGGAAACTGAAAAAAGCCTGGGATTTACAGTCTAAAAATCTGGCTCCAGGACATCTGGATGGCTCAGTGAGTTAAGTGTCTGACTCTTGATGTCAGCTCAGATCTTGATCTCAGGGTCGTGAGATCAAGTCCCATGTTGTGCTCTAAGCTGGACATGGAACGTACTTAAAAAAAAAAATCTGGCTCCAACATTACATGATATTAGATAGTTCAAGGAGAACGTAATTATGAAAAACAGTCATTTGAATAACAATAATGATAAGCCAGTGGGGAGCCACTGGTGAATTTTGAGCCGAGGAGAACATAATTAAGATAGCACTTTGGGAGGAAGGACCAGACTGTCATGTTCATGGGTGGGTTAGCAGAAAGAGACTGGGTAGGAGGCAATTTCAAGGTGAGGGGGAAAAGGCCAGGAGGCATGAGTTGGCAGTGGAAGTTAAAAGGAGAGAGGCTGGGATGGAGGCTCCCAACCCCCCCCCCCCCATGGGAAAAGAAGGCAGCGGAGAGAGGGTGTCTAAGTTAGCATCAGGATCGGATCCCTATATGGCTGAAAGGGTAGCGGTGTTCTTAACAGAGATACGGAAATTTGGCAAAGAGACCAAATGTTTTGGTGAGATGATAAGTTACATTGGCCAGATGGGATTTTCGACAATGGCCTGGGTATCCGGTGAAAACACCTTGCCCCCCTCCCAGGACTTCTGGCCTGCCGTCTCGGGACTGCATCACAGAGGTGACAGCTATAGGAAGAGAAAATCCAAAGACTAAAGTTGCTTTTCAGACTGCCTCATTAGAGGGGTCGGAAGAGGGGAGACTGGCTGGCGAAAGGGACAGAACAAGCAGGATCAGCACAGGGTCTCTCTGGAGCAAAACAACAACCAAAAAAAAAAAAAAAAAAAAATCAGAAAACCTACAAACAAAAAAACCAAGGAAGGGGAATGTTGATGTCCAGTCCTGTTTTTTATGGGAACCGTGTCAGCTGTCAGACTTCAGGGAGCCTCCTTTGGGAGCAAAAGGGAACATCCTTTAACATGACTCCTGGCCTCTAACCACCTGGGTGGCTGGGGGGCCCCAAGGCTTTATGAGCCTTGAAGAGAAGTCCAGAGAAGGGAAAAATGGAGAAATGTAATCAATAACAAGAAGCCTTGTTGTTGGCTTTTTTTTTTTTTTTTCCCTCTTCATATGCAGGAAGCAATCCGGGGCTGTAGCTGGTGCTATGATGGGTGTATTCTGGATGTTCAAAAGGTCATCTGGCATGGAGACAGGCTAAATTATGGCTGGAGTGTATGAATCTGAGGAGGTTCTCCATTAACATTTATTAGGAATTGTCATCGCTTCAACCCAAATGGGCCCCAGATGTGGAAACCCCGGCTGCCCCAGACTTCTCTTCCGGGCTGCAATCTCTTCTCTGATTTATTGTTATTAAACATGACCAGATTTTGTAGAGGGGAAAATTGAAGAAAGCAACACACACATGGGGAACTGTTAGGTGGAGGCTGCCAAGAGAAACAAACCATTTTATTATTTCTGGTGGCAGTGGGAGCACGCAGAGACGCAGACCATTGTTAAAGACTTTGTCGTACCTCTTTCCTGAATCGGAAAGGCGCAGGCCTGAACTTCTGGATGGTCTGTTCCAAGAGCAGATGTCTTCACCCTGAGGGTGAGAGTGGGACAAAGGTGAAGGTAATCAGAAATACTGAGAAGTGAGTGTCGGGGCTTAGAATTCTAGAAGCCATTGTGGGGACTCTCTTCCTCAAAACATATTACCTTCCTGCAAGTCAGTCACACTCACTGGATATTAGGTCATTGTTCTTTATCAATAGTATTTATTCTCCTGCTGTGCAAATATGGTGAGGGGTTCCAAGAAGTCAAAGTTAGAACCCCACGTTCAGGTAGCTTAGAATCTGTTTCATTTATTCACTCATTCGACAGAATTTTATTAAGCACATACTATGTAGAAGGCTTTGTTGTAGGTGATTGGTAAGGAAGAGAGACAGAGTCCATGCTGTCAGGGCACTTGTATATCTGTAAGGGAACAAAGTCAGAAAATACCAAACAATTAGCTAACCAGACAAAGAAGAGTTCGGGAAGACGGCGGCAGACAGAGGGGCTGCCGTATTAGGTAGGAGTCAGGAAAACTGAATTCCCCTCCTGGCTCCGCTAGCCAGGAGTCTGGTGGCCTTAGGTAAATTATTTAACTTCTTGGAACCTCAACTTCTTGTTTGTAAAATGGTGATAAACCTGCCTTGCCTTATCTCATAGGTATGTTGTAAAAATTTAAGGAGGTAATGTATTTGAAGAGTTCCTTGTGAACTGTAAATTGCTCTTTGGTGTCAGGGTTTTATGACAAGTGCCAGATAGATGATAGCTAGTGTTGTGAACCAGTATGCCTCCTCACTGGGAACCTGAGGACTCATCCTCTCCTGCTTTCTTTTGGGGAAAGGAACAAGCATGAATATCCCCAGGCTGCTAGACACATGTCCCTTTGAGAGACTTTAACTAGCGGAATCTGGATATCTGAGGCTGATCTTACTAACAGGCCATTTCTAGAAAATCCTCACTTAACTACTTCTTTTTCCTAGACCCTTGCATGGAAGTTACCCTATGTAGGAAGAGTAGTGAATGTACAAAGGCAATGGGACACATCTTAAAAGTCACTAGGTCTCACTACCTGTGTTGCCACGTTGTTCTTCTTTGAGAAGATTATCTAAGTTCCCATCTCCATCCAGTTTCCAACTTTACATTTCTTGCCTACCCCAATGCACTGACATCATATATATATATACATATACACACCCACTAGTGCACATACCTGCATTATGTCTGGAATTAATGGAGAGACCCCTAGTACCAGCCTTTCTAATTCCAGTTAGTTGGACCAAGCGTCCACGGGCTAAGCCTCCAGCTGTTTCCTCCTGCTGAAGGGGTCAAAATGAGGAGAGAAAAGGGAGATAGGGAAGGTTGTAGGACCTAGGAATATTCCCTAAAGATTTCCTCCAGTGGAGAGATCTGCCTTCAAGTTCCGGGGGTCTGCAAACCTGTTTCTTTCTGGTGTGGCCTTGGACCCGGAAAAGGAGAGAGATTCAAATTCTGGGTTAATAGATAGTTGGGTTGTACCAGAAGGGTACTGGGGGAGAAGGAAAAGAAGGGAGGGGTAGGAAGTAGTTCTGGTTTTCCCTTTGCTAGACAAAGCCCACTAGGGCCTGAGATGGGGTAGGTATGACCTAAGACCCTCTTACCCGAAGGGTGGTCTAGAGGCCAACAGCATCTCCAGACTCAACCCAGTCCTACTGAGTCTGAAATTGCACTGTATCCTTCGATGGATAGTCTGCCTGTTTAATTTTCAGAACTTTGTTTTAGCCTAGATGATACTCTGGGAATAACTTCTTACAATGAGCCACGGAGCACCTGGGTGGGGTGACCTCTCTGGCCTTCCACATCCACTCTCTATCCTTCTCCTGCCCTGCTCTTGGTGCTGGTGCTGGGAGATGCTCTTGAACTGCTTCAACAGGCTCGCTTGTCCTCTGACTTCTGGCTGGGCTCAGTCAATAGTCCAGTGCTCAAGAAACAGTGACTTTGCCTGGAGTTTTTAAAGGAGAAGAAGATGACATAATTATATCGTGCAGCAGGTCACTGGAAGATAGAGTATGAGGTCAGGGTCTTTATTCCCCCAGCTTCCTCTCAGCTGGGCCTCAGGTTGACAATGCCCATGTTCCTTAACCAAAGGGTATGGCTCCCATGGGTCACCCTTTGCTACAGCTCTCTCCAGATTCTGGGGAATGTTCCTTCTTTAAGCCTTCATGCCTAGAGTACCAATTGTTCCCCATTCACCATCCTTTGCGGATTTCTCTGAACCTTGCTCATGGCCTTGTAAATATCCCTCTATTAAACTCTTCTCAAATAAACCCTGTCCAAGTGGGCCATCTCTTTTCCAATAGGACCCTGATGAGTATAGGATCCCAGGAGAAGAGACTCAGGGGTTCTTGCTCAAGGACTAGATGAGAACTTCCCATTTATGAAATCGCCATTGTCAATCCAGCATACTATTTCCTGGGAGATTCTTGTTTCTGAAATAGAAAAATACATTACAGGGTCACGTGGCACTTCCCCCACCATGTGTCAGCTTCTGTGCTAGACTGTCCCTCCTTGTGTGCCCTGTGGGTCACACAAAGCAGGTCTGGCACTGCCTCGTTCTGGCTTGTGAGCCCTGAATTTTTAAATTTTCAAGAGTTTTGTCCAACAGTGATTTTTTTTTTAACAAGATTTTATTTATTTATTTGACAGACAGAGATCACAAGTAGGCAGAGAGGCAGGCAGAGAGAGAGGAGGAAGCAGGCTCCCCGCTGAGCAGAGACCCCGATGTGGGGCTCGATCCCAGGACCCTGGGATCATGACCTGAGCCGAAGGCAGAGGCTTTAACCCGCCGAGCCACCCAGGCACCCGTCCAACAGTGATTTAAGAAAAAACTAAAACTGGGGCACCTGGGTGGTTCAGTCAGTTAACCATCCAGCATCAGACTCTTGGTTTTGGCTGAGGTCATGATCTCAGGGTCATGAGACTGAGTCCTGGGTCAGGCTCCACACCCAGTGTGGAGTCTGCTGGAGATTCTCCTCTTCTCCCACTTCCTCTGCTCCTTCCCCCCACCCACCCCTGCTTGCATATGCTTGTGCACACACTCTCTTTCTCAAATAAACAAATAAAATTATTTAAAAAATAAAAAACAAATTAAAAATCTAACCTTATATAAAGTTACAATAAAATAAATTTTTAAAAAAACCAGAAACAGGGGCGCCTGGGTGGCTCAGTGGGTTAAGCCGCTGCCTTCGGCTCAGGTCATGATCTCAGAGTGCTGGGATCGAGTCCTGCATCGGGCTCTCTGCTAAGCGGAGAGCCTGCTTCCCTCTCTCTCTCTGCCTGCCTCTCCATCTACTTGTGATTTCTCTCTGTCAAATAAATAAATAAAATCTTTAAAATAAAAAAAAAATAAAAAAAAAAACCAGAAACAATATATAAAAACACATCCTTTTGTATTTATTTCACTGGATCTTTTTAAAGATGTTATTTTTAAGTGATCTCTGTACCCAACATGGGGCTCCAACTCACAACCCCAAGATCAAGAGTCACTTGATCTTTCTCTACCTGAGCCAGCCAAGCACCCCTTTTCACTGGATGTTACTACAATCTTTTGGGGCTATTTATATCTGCTGTACCTATATGGTGGAAAAACTACATAAGGGTGTGATCCCGTCCATCTCTTCACAATTCTGCCCTGAGTGATATCATAATGATAGTTTGAAATCAAGCACGATGGGAGTATTTGCACCAAGGACATTGGCAAGTGCTACAAATCAAGATAGGACTTTTTTCTGGAGCGCTGTTTGTTAAACATGATGGGGTTAGTCCCTATCTTTGGTGGGGTCTGGAGAGATGAGTAGGAGGAAGGGAATCTTTAGACATGGTCATGGTATTTGGATTTGGGTAGCTTTAGGGGAGATCCATAAGCCTGCTTTCTGATGAGAGAAAGAAACACAGAGCAGACTTGGCACTTGACTAGAAAGGATAAACTAAACAGAGAAAGGAAATATCCTCTTTGGCTCCTTAGGGCGGGATGGATTAAGCAGACCTTTTAGCATGTGAGACGTGGTATTAATAATAGCTTACTTTCACAACGGGGTTGTTTGTTTAAAAGCTCTCAAAGTACTTTACATCTATTACCTCTTCGATCTATCAAGTATTTGACCAAAGAGAGAAGCAACAGAGACATTTCTTCTTAAAGATAGAAAAACTGAGCCTCAGGGAGGGCAGGTGACATTTTTAGCCTCAGAAAACTGAGGCCCAAAAGGGCAACAGGGCCCAGTGCCCGGAGCTAAATACCCATTGGAATCCTTCCTCTAACGGCTACCATTTGTGTGACCTTGAGCAAGTTGCCTTGAGTTTTCTGAGACTCAGCTCTTCATCTGGAGAGGGAAATTTATGGAGGAATAAATGAGATAATAAAGGTTATGGAGGAATAAATGAAAGAATGTGTATCAATGACCAGGCGTGTGCGATTGGTGCTACAAAAATGGTGGGTTTACTGGAGAAACCCAAAGATTGGACAGGGGCATAGGAAGAAATGCACAAGCCACGGTCATGGGCACAGTGGGCAGCCTGTCCAACTCACCAGAGTGGCACTTCACGGGTCCCTCCAGGATGCCTGGCCTCTCTCTACGCTGTTGGAGCCTCACTGCTGCCCTTCCTGTCCTTTCTGTGTCTCCTGCAGAGCAATTCTCTCCCTTCTCTGAAGCTTTGGTCGGTCATATGATAAACACATTTCAGGGCATCCTTCCAAGCAGAGTTCCCTTCCTAAGAGAAATCTGGTGGGTAAAATGATTACCACTCCAGGATACACAGAGAGTCATTTGCACAGGGTTTTCCCATCCACTATTTCCTTTGAACCTCAGAGTCACCCCATGGCAGGGATTATAATCACAGCCCCTTGACACTGGGGAAACTGAGGCCCACGGAGTTGCCAAGGGTTGCAACTTGTGAGTGGCTGAGTCGGGACTTGAACCTGGCAATGGATATCACACAACACTATGCTGGCTGATTCTTCCTTCCTCAGAACCGGCACGTTCTAGTCTATCTCTTGGAGGGCCCCTCTCTCTGCCATTCATTTAGATGTCTAGACCGAGAGCCCAGAGTGGGTAGATTCCCGAGCTGGATGGATACCAGGTACTGGATAAGGTGTTAGGAAACACGGGCTGAGACTCTGATTTCTTTCCTAGCTTGCTGCATCGCCATGGGCGAGAAGAGTGGAGAGAGGCAGGAGGGTACCATGTTGTGAATAAGCACTACACTCTGGGCAACACATGCTAGCAACTTGACATTGATTTGATTATCTCCTGCCATCTTCACTATAACTCTGTGAGATAATACCATTATTTTCATTTTAAAGGTGGGTGGAAACTCAGGCTCAAAGAGCTTCAGAAACTTGTGCCGAGTCACCTCAGTGGTGAGTGATGGAGATGCAATTTGCACCTGTGTCTCTCTAACTCGAAATTCCACCTTCACCCCCCCATGCCACGTCGGCCCTCTGAAGCCCTGTTCTCTGAAGTGAATCCGGGCCCCTAACCTCTCTGGTTCCCAGTTCATACTTCCATCAGCTGCTGGGCTGGGCTCCTCTCTGGGCAGGGGCTCAGGTCTGGGAAGCCTTCATGCCGTTATCCATCTTCTCCCAGGTTCAGAGGTCAAAGTTAGGAGTTCTGATGACTGCAGCCCCCCTCCGCCACCTCTAGACCCATGTTTCACTTAGGGTCAGCAGCCTTCAGAATGCAAGCTCCCCACCCACGACGCCTCCCCGGCCTGGGGCGGACTGTTCATTAAGGGGCAGGCAGGGAGGAGACAAACCAAGATAACACAGAGATCCATCAAGGCGCCCAGCTGACAGGTGCACACACCTGCTTCTCGCCAGAGGAGCTAGCGGCCAGTGGGAACCTGCCTCACGGGAGAGGGCTTTATCTGGAAAGGGAAGGGAGGATAAAGGGGGGAAAAAAAAAACCAGAACGAGTCTGGATCACTCTAATCATATGGCTCTAAATCACGGAGAAGAACCAAGGCTCAAACATCCAAGTGGTGGAGGATAGATTTTTACCTTGACTCCTGCTAATTCTCATTGATTTATGTGGCTTGAAAGCATTTATTTTCTGCTTAGAAGCTGCCCAGCTCCTGCCAGGGGGCTCAGGGCCCCCCTAAATGCTCTCGCCACGGAGAGGTGGGAGGCAGAGGTGGGTTTCAGGACAAGGGTGAAGTTCCCTGCTTGGTTTCAGTGGCTGCCTGAGAGCCACGGGGCCTACTGGGAGCCCCATGGCCTGCCACAGCTACCTCCCCACCGCTGTCCCCAGAGCCTGCCTGCTTCTGGTCACAGCTCCTTGAGTTTAACATTCCTGGAAGCTTAGCGCTCTGGTTTTTATGTGCTGGGCTGTAATATTTGGTGAGCTGTGAGATGAGGTGGGAGCATTTGCAACTGGCACTTCCCTTCCGGCCCTGCCCTGTGATTTGGGCCAGCAGTGTGACAAAGTGAGGCTGCCCCTCCCCCCCACTCTGGTTCCCACCTGTGGCTCTCTGGCGCGATGGCCTTCCTCCGTGGTCTCCTCTTCCCCGAGATCCCATGTCTGCGAGACTCCCATACCTCTTGGCTTTTGAAATGGGGTGTTCAGTCCTCACATTCCAACCATCTGCACAGTTCAACATTTTAAAGAGCAATTCCGAGTCTGCCCAGGACCACATTCCAAAAGGGGAGGGGTGGGTTTCTGAGAGAGGCTTTCTAAGTGTCATAGGCCTCGAAAAACTCTTGACTGATGATGACAAACGGATGGGAAGCTAGTGGGTCAGCCAGTGAGGGTCAAGTTTACTTGGGGATTAGAAGCACAAGAAAGCAGCGTACAGATCTTGAAAACACCACTTCCTCTACCAGAGGCTCCTGACACGTCATCCGGGCACCTCTGGTTTATTTCTCCAGGTCCCTGAACCCTCCCTGTCCCTTCGCATGGTCCAGGGTCAGAGTTCAGATCCCCGTGGATCTCTCCAGCCGTCCTCAATCTACGGTTGTCTTACTTTCTGGTCCATCTTCCCTCCCACTGGCTTTCGAACTGCAGCTGCTTTCCAGGAATAGAATCAACTTCATTATGCAAGCGAGCACAAGAGCATGAGTACATTTATTATCTTAATAAAATTATGATCAGAAGAGGACTCTGAATGAGATGCAGACCCAGCCTTCAAATACACCAAGAGCAGTGGAATCTCCGACTGTATCTTTTAAAATGAAGAGTATCTTCCACATTTGGCATGGGTAAGAAGACTTCTGGACTCCTGGGGGACATGCAAGGCAAAGAGATAATTCCCCAAGATGAAAGATTGAACTTTTATAATAAAGAACCAAAATGCAAAATGCAATGTCTCAACAAGATAGAAGTCTTTTTTTTTTTTTTTTTTTTTTGCTCACAGAACTGTGTGAGCTCCAGGTTGGCATGTAGGTTGGTTCCCCTACATGTTATTATTGGGGGACCCAGGTTCCACCTGTCTTGCTTTTCCACCATCCCCTATGGTAGCCTTTGTCTGCCTGACCCAAGCTGGGTTGAGGGTACACGCATGTTCTGGGTCTCAGGAAGGATAAACAGTGTAGAAGGTGCACAACTATTTCTGAAAAGCCCAGCTCATCATGGACCCACATCACTTCTGCTCTTGTTGCAGGAGCAAGAACTTAGCCATACCGCCGTCTTAACTGCAAGGGAGGCTGGGAAAGATATATATACCTATGATCAGCCATACGTTCCACAGTTCAATTATTACAGAAGAAGGAAAGAATAGATTTTTGGGTGGTGTCATTACATAAAACTTCATGGGACCCAAAACACCACCAAATAGAGGATCGTTGGTCATTATAAGCAATTAGGTCAGAGTTTTTGTTAAAGCAAAAAATATAGGGGCGCCTGGCTGGTTCAGTGGGTTAAGCCTCTGTCTTCGGCCCAGGTCATGATCTCAGGGTCCTGGGATCGAGCCCCGCAATTGACTCTCTGCTCAGCGGGGAGCCTGCTTCCTCCCCCCACCACCGCCTGCCTCTCTGCCTACTTGTGATCTCTCTCTCTCTCTGTCAAATAAATAAATAAAACCTTTTTTAAAAAGCAGAAAATACGAAAATGCAATTTATAGAAGACATAAAAGCCCAGGGTCCCTTCAAGCAATGAAGCATGACTCCTGGGAGCTTAAGAGAAGTGTATTTCTTTTCTTTTCTTTTTTAAGATTTTATTTGTTTATTTGACAGAGAGAGAGCACAACCAGGGGGAGCAGCAGGTAGAGGGAGAAGCAGACTCCATGCTGAGCAGGGAGCCCGATGAGGGGCTCAATCCCAGGACTCTGGGATCGTGACCTGAGCCTAGGGCAGACGCTTAACACCGGACGGACTAAGCCACCCAGGTGCCCCAAGAAGAATGTATTTCATTTGTTCTTCCCTATGGGGGACTTGGGGCAGTCAGCAGCAGACAAAAGGGACTGATACCCTGAATGTTGCCTATAAAATGGCTTTATAGTTAAGTATATTTTAATATGATTTATATCTTACAAGGATCATTTATACACACTGTCTGCCTGGATGCCAAAAACATTCCTGACTCAGGAAAGCGGGGCTCAGAAAGGTGAAGAAGCTTGCACAAAATCACAAAATCCATAAATTGCAAAGGTGAAATCCCCAAGTCTTCAAGCTCGAGCCCAGGGCCTTTTACACAACAAAATGCTTTCTATTCGTTTTACATCCGAGGAGGGTAACTAGTTGAACATCCTGTGGGGGAGTCGGGGCTTTACTTTTTTTTTTTTTTTTTGAAGATTTTATTTATTTATTTATTTGGCAGGCAGAGATCACAAGTCGGCAGAGAGGCAGGCAGATAGAGAGAGAGGTGGAAGCAGGCTCCCTGCTAAGCAGAGAGCCCGATTCGGGGCTCGATCCCAGGACCCTGGGATCATGACTCGAGCCAAAGGCAGAGGCCTTAACCCACTGAGCCACCCAGGTGCCCCAGGGGCTTTACTTTTTTAGTAGACTATGACTTTTTCAGTCTCCATGTGATTTTCATGCCATTGTTAACACCTCAAGCATCCTCTGAACAATAATAATACTAATTATTACCTGTTGACCACCTACTGTGTGTCAGACTTGGAGTCGAACACATCATATATATCTTATCTACCCTTATAATGACCCAGCAAGTAGACTTTGTTACCCCTATCTTCTAGAGGAGAAAACTGAAGAGATTGGGGACCTTTCCCCAAATCCGCAGCTAATAAGTGGCTGAGCCAGGTTGTGAATCCAAGTGGTTCCGTACCCTTTCTCTCTGTGCACTGTAAAAGAAGGATATTTGCTGCTCGATTAGGCCTCAGGAAAGACACACAGGCAATACTTGGTAATCTCAAATCTAAGGCAGACCAAATTATTTAAGCTTATCCCAAACTCCTGACCTCCCCTCGGATATCCTAGGAATGAAACCTGTAATTGGGTCTGACCTGGCCATAAACCCCAAATGTCCTCGTTCTTTGGGCTCCTAGATATGTATGGTGTCTGAACTGGAAGTAATCCCTTGGTCCACGATGTCCCTTCTACAGATGGTGAAACTGAGACCTAGAAAAAGAAATGATGTGTTGGAGGTGGCAGGGCTCCTTCCTGACTAAACCGACACATTCATTTGATCCGCCAGGCTCCAGGTCCATAACGACGAGCTGGACCAAGTACCGGCCCCACCTGCCACCTGTCAGAGCCTTCTTCTGGTGGGTCAACAGAGGGGCAGGACTCCCCCAGCTCCTTGCTGCTGTGGCTACAACTGTCCCTTCTCCCCCTCCATTCCCACCCAGCCAGGCAAGTTTGCAGCTTTCCGAGGCAGGGCCAGCCTGTCCTGAGCTGCAAGATGTATTAATCAATTTGATGAGGATGTTAAAGCTTTCTCTTTGCAACTAATTATGGCCTGATTTATAGGCCTGGCCTTGGTTTGATAGAGCTCTCCTCATGACAGGGATGAATGCCGTACTGGCATGGACCCCTTCATCTCTTCCATTTCTCTCCCTTCCTCCCTCCTCCCTCCCTCCCACGTCTCCTGCCTCCTGCCTCTGCTCTTGGTTCCCACAGGAACACCCTAATGACATGTTGACAAGCTGGTGAAGCATGGTTCCTTCTCTGTTGCGTCTGCCTCTGACACCACCATTCCTCCTGTGGTCTCTGACGTGGGCAGATGGAGGCCTTGGCAGGCTCCAGCCACCAGGCAGGTGCTGAACCTGAAGCTCTATACCGACCCCCCTTCTTCTGGGAACGGAATAATAAAATTACTGTGGATCGATGCAGCATCTTCCTTCCCCGACGCCTCAAGAGCTTGTTGCAATGATTTTCATCCCCCATTGAATTAGACATGGGTGGAGGGTTTCAGGTGAGTTTCATTCTGGTTATTCTACACAAGGGGAAACTAAGGCAAGGCTCTGAACTTGCCTGTGGGTCCACACACAGTAGAACAGTAAAGGGGAGCATAGTCGGTGCCCAGGCTTCCGGCTCCAAGGTCTTTCCATTGTTACGGTCCTTGAGTCATCTAGCTGTGCTGGTCCTAGGAAGCCCAGACAACGTGGCAGAAGGGGAGCCCTGGCACTTACACCACCGGTTTCCTGACTTTTGGGCATGAAGGTCTTTGGGACCACATATGTAAATGAGATATGCAATAACAGACTGAGCAGGTTCCTAGGGGAGCTGGGGGAGGCATCTCCTTGTATTCTACCCCCCAAGTCCTACAACCACTTCCCAGAAGTGCCAGAGAAAAGACACAAAATCCATTATATAGTATCTTTCCACAATACATTTATAGAAAGATACTAACCCACACATGACCAACACACAAACCCTAACCCTAACCTGAACTTGAACCTGAGCCTGAACCTAAGCCTTCACCTTACACCTGACTCTACATCTAAATGACTTCCCAACCCTAACTGTAAACTAACCCTAATCTAAACACAAACCCAACTCAACATCTAAAACAGCCTGGGGGCGCCTGGGTGGCTCAGTCGGTTGGGTGTCTGCCTTCGGCTCAGGTCATGGTGTCAGGATCCGGGGATCAAGCCCAGCATGGGGAACAGGGAGCCTGCCTCTCCCTCTCCCACGCCTCTCCCCCCTGTTTGTGCCCCCTCTCTGTCAAATGGATAAATAAAATATTTAAAATTAAAAAAATAAAATTTTAAAATAAAATAAGATAAAATAGCCTGATTCTAGCCCATAATCCTAACATTAACCATAGCCCCTATATTAACCCAGTGGCTCTCAACCAAGGGAGAGTCCCATAGTCACCAGTACCATCCTCACCCCCAAGGAAACATTTAACAATGTCTGGTGACATTTTTTGGTTCCTACAGGGTGGGTTGGTGCAGATACTATAAGAATCTTGGGGATAGAGGCCACGGCTGCTGCTAAACATCCTAAAAAGCACAGGGAGGCCTCCAACATGGAATTAGTCATCTTCCTATGTATTAGTGCCAGGGCTGAGAAACATGGCCCTAACCTTAACCTAACCCTAATCCTAGATTAAACCAATACTGACCCTAACTTTAAATATAATTCAAACCTAATTTCCCACACCTAACCCTAACCTAAGCCTGCATCCACACTTAGCATCGAAACCTAACTGAAACCCCATCCTAATGATGGATCCTTGTCCTCACCTGGATCCTAATTACAAATCAAAACCCATCTGAACTCAACCCTAACGACATCCATGTGGGTAAGTGTTGCCAAGATGAGAGAGGTGAGCCCACAGCCTGGTCCCACTGGTATTTCCCTTCATTTTTCTTCACAGTCAGCATGTGGTGGTTCAGACCTTTCTGGATTACGCAAGTCCTCTGTTTCCACTGACTCAAAATGGTACTGCTCAAGAGCCCCCTCTCCCTGGACTACTGGGTATTAAAGGAGATGAAGCTCAGACTTGGTTTAGCAGTTAGCTGCTTACCAATATACCTCAGAGGATGCTGGTGGAGATGGGTAATTTTAAAAATATATATTTATAGGGATGGCTGGGTGGCTCAGTTGGTTAAGTGGCTGCCTTCGGCTCAGGTCATGATCCCAGCGTCCTGGGGTTGAGTCCCACATCGGGCTCCTTGCTCAGCAGGGAGCCTGCTTCTCCCTCTGCCTCTGCCTGCCATTCTGTCTGCCTGTGCTCCTCTCTCTCTCTCTGACAAATAAATAAATTAAAAATCTTAAAAAAGAAAAAGATATATATTTACATATAAAATGAGATTGGGGGGAATATCCTAATAGTAATACTATTTGGGTACAATATTCATTTTTTCAATATTCTTTTAAATTAAGAATAAGTTCAGATCTGCTCCCCTACTTGATCCTTAACATATCTTGAAAGTCAGTAAGTCGGGCAGTACTGTCCTCGCCTGATAAATAAGACACGAAGGCACAGAGACATTGGAGGCTTTGCCTAAGACACACAACAAGGCGGCAGAAGAGCCTCTCCAGGTAGCTTGATTCAGATCTATTTTCTACACTTTACTCTGCCTGTGGTCTCAGTTACTATTATCTCCCACGTCTCCCCCACCCCAGCTAGTGCAGACATCCAAGAATCTTCAGCATTTTTTAGAATTTGGAATGACATCAAGAGGGCATCCAGGGTTCGAGAAGAGGAAACAGAGCCAGGCATGAGTGTGGAATGAGAAGGATTCATTCAAATGCCCAAGTGCTCAATCACAAACACTTAAAGTCCTGGTTGGGGCACCAGGGTGGCTCAGTGGGTTACGTGTTGCACTCTTGGTTTCGGCTCAGGTCATGATCTCAAGGTTGTGAGATGAAGCCCATCATCGGGCTCCATGCTGACTTTGGAGCCTGCTTAAGATTCTCTCCCTCTCCCTCTGCTCTTCCCCACCCCCCTCATGCACTGCCTCTAAATAAATAAAAAAATAAATAATAGAAGTTCAGGTCCTTGGAGCATCTGACTAGCTTGGTCAGTAGAGCACTGACCCTTGATCTCAGAGTCATTGAATTCTTGCCCCGTGCTGGGGTAGAGATTAGGGGGGGGATAAGTTCTAGTCCTTGAATGGGGTGGGGTGGGAGGTGGAAAGAAGGTGACCAGGTAGTAGGAGCAGGTAAAAGCTCTGGAGAGTGGAACCACATGTGAAGTGGAAGGGCTGACAATGGACAGTAGAGGAACTGGTCCAGAGCCCCAGGAAGAACTAAGCACCATCCTGATCTCCCTGCATCTTCTAGAAGGTTAGTGCCTCCACCCCGGCCTCTCCTATTCACAGAACTTGGAGTGCTGCATTTACAACCCATGAGCCTTACGCAAGCTCCTGACAGAGCTGAGTTTACACGGGCAGGCATTAAAAAGAGAAAGCAGTGTGCTAAGGTAGCTGAGCTGTCGGGAGGGGCCTGAGTGGGAGCTCTGAAGATCAAGGTTGTCTAAAGCCACAGGGAAAATACTCACCTTGGCCATGGCCAGAAAGAACAATTTATGGCTTTGTCCTTTTCTTAAGCTCCCAATTTGGCTTCATACTCTATCTTGCGTGGACCTTTATTCCTGAATCTTGGCTAAACTCCTTAGGCTTAACCTGTTGGTCTCAAAAATCTTGGGCAGTGGCATTGCTTGTCTCCCTCCTCATTACCATCGTAACTGGCTGTGTACTCCTATTTGGAATAAACATGAGAAGTACCTCTCCACTCAACGCCATTCATACAATCACAGATAACTATGCTAAAAATCCACAGCAGAAGAAATATCAAGAAGAGACCATCTCAACACTAAGAGATATTCCAATTAGTGAAGCAAACCCCACATTCTTAACTTGCAGCCAAAGAACTTTATGCCCCAAACGATATGTAGACTAATCCCAAGCATTTATTAAAAGTTTTTGGCTGCGTGATTTTGACCAGAATTATTTTGACTCTCTCTCTTAGTAATGCCCGATACTGAAATGTAAGAAAAAGCAAGTTGAACTTAGATTAAGTTCCGTCACTATAAATGTTCTCAAATATTGGTTGTTAGTGGATGGAGTAAATAGCATACTGCATTACCATTAACAAGTGAAAAAAAGCAGGCAGTGAACCAGTGAAGGGGAGGGAGGAGTGGGAACCCAGAACAAGAAGGGGCTGCACGAGAAGGAACTAGCTGGGGACTCCTAGTGACACACAGAACCCTAGGATGTTGGGAAAAACCAGACATTTAGAGATCAAATGCAGAGGACAGAGCACTGGACTAGGGCCAGAAAAATCCATGAATCTCGTCTTTGATGCAGACTTTAAACAAGTCATTTCCCACAATTTCTCCATCTGGAAAATAAGAGGGTTAGGCCAGAACCCTTCCCAAGGTTGACATTCTAGAATTCCTGAGTTAAAACCACCCGGTGCGAGTCTTTTTCTAGTCCTGTCTCCCCCTCTGTGGGGCTGAGCCAGCCTAGGCCTCCCCACTGGGCCCTTCTTTGCACGCTACATTGAATTTGTGTGTTGGTGGGTCGAGGGGTCTGGTTTCTTCCTGTTAGACGTAAGTCTCTGAAAGATGAAAAGTGTTTGGAACTCCCAGCTCTTAGAGCCTCCGCTGCAGTGCTTCCTGGCCTCAGAGGCTCTGTGAGGTCCCCAGGCAGGGATACCTGTCCTGTCAGGTAGCCTCTTCTATCCCCAGGCCGCCCTGTCCCCCAAAGCTGCCCCTGCTCTGTCCCCAGGCCCAAAGCAGAGAACATCGGGAGCCCTCCACGACCGCACAGTAATCCTTCTGGAGTTGGAGGCTCCTCCATCCCAAAGAGCTGATGTTTTTTGATGAGGAGTTCTGGCCGCGCTGAGTAAGATGAAAAGCTGTCTTCGCAGTGGAGTGAATTCCTTCAGACCCAAAGCAGCTGCTCCTCAAAGTCTCCAAAAACACAAATCCTCATGAATAAATATCAGGCAAGAAATGAGGGCTCCTAAGAACAAAAGCAGAGTTGAAGAAGTTACTGAAAGACGTTGGGATCTTTCATCTCACAAAATATGTCGCTTACGTGTTGCCCCAGACGCTCCTTGCCAACCCTTCCTCCCATTCCACTGATCCCGAGCCACATCCTGCTTCCGCCTCACATGGAAACACGCAGCACCTAGGAGATCATCTGCTCAGACTTTCCTTCAGAGGAAAAGAGAAACCACAAACAGCTGCCCCGGGGGCCCCTCTGCCAAATTCCAGCTCAGACGGGGGATCTTGATGACCTCATCGGTATCTGGCCTGGAACTCACTTCTCCAGAGACCGAAGGGCTGCCAGGACCCCTACAGGGTCCCCTGGAAAAAGAAGAGGCAGTGTGGTGGGTTTGCGTCTGTGCCACGCTGGGCGAGGGGTGCCAAGACCTCCACCTAAGGGTTGAGGCACCAACTTGCCAGTTGGCAGCTGGGGTCCAGTCCCTGCACCTTCCCCCCAACTCCACCCTGCCCCCTTCAGATAGCCCCCTGCTCTCCCCATCAGAAGAGAGCCCAAGTTAGAGCCTCATTCTCTGTCATCTGGATGCTGAGAAAAATGCAAATCCTCCCGAGTAGAGGAGCTTCTGCGCTCGGGGATTTGTCAGAACCCGTTGGAACAGTTTTGCTGGAAGAGAAGGTGTGAGAGACCAGGAGGACCCTGGCGAGACAGTGGAGCGAAGGGGGCCAAAGATTCAAAGCTCCTACATGGGCAGCGCTGGAGGGGGAAGCTTAGAACTAACATGGAACAAACCCCTCACCCCGCAGGTGGGGAAACCAAGGCCCAGAGAAGGAGGACATCTTTCCCGGCGTCTCACAGCAACTCTGGAGCAGAAGCTAGACCGCCGGTCTCCGGACTCGGCCCTGTGGCAGCTCCCAAGGCCTGAAAGACAAACCCTGGCTGCTTCAAAGGTTTGCCAGAGGGGCACCTGGGTGGCTCAATGGGTTAAGCTGCTGCCTTCGGCTCAGGTCATGATCTCAGGGTCCTGGGACCGAGTCCCACATCGGGCTCTCTGCTCAGCAGGGAGTCTGCTTCCTCCTCTCTCTCTCTCTCTGCCTGCCTCTCTGCCTACTTGTGATCTCTCTCTGTCAAATAAATTAAAAAAAAAAATCTTAAAAAAAAAAATTCTCTCTCTCTTTAAAAAAAAAAAAAAAAAGGTTTGCCAGAGCTGGCCCTTCCCCCCATCTCTGCCTCTGTAATACTTGGTTCCATCAGAGGTGACCTCTGCTCTCGGGCGGGGGGGAGGGGGTAGGGGAACCCCCCGCAAAGCATCATGGGTGGACAGAAGGGGGTTGGGGAGATCGGGGAATGCCGTGAAGATCTTCCTGAGGAAAGCCTGAGAGGAGTTTGCATCCTACCTGCGTGGGACTTTGTAAACCATCTTGGCTTTGGGTAGGGCTATTGGCTAGTACTTCTCTTTCTGGACCCAAAGGGCCAAAGAAAAATAGTAATGCTGTCCTCTTTAGATGCAAAGATTGATATGCAAGTCAATTATTCCTTGTCAGGACTCACTCCTCCAATGACATTCCTTTCCCCCTTACCTTTTAGTTATTTTGTAGTGGAAAAAGAATGAGATCCTAGAATCAGGCCTGGATATGTGGGTTTAACTTTAAAAAAAAAATCTTTTTAGGGGCATCTGGGTGACTCAGTCCTTAGGCATCTGACTTAGGCTCAGGTCATGGTCTCAGGGTGCCAGGATCAAGCCCCACATTGGGCTCCCTGTTCAGAGAGAAGCCTGCTTCTCCCTCTACCATTCCCCCTGCTTGTGTTCCCTCTCTTGCTGTGTCTCTCTCTGTCAAATAAATAAAATCTTTAAAAGCATTTTTTTTAAATTGCGGTAAAAGAGGTACATAACAAAATTCACCATCTTCATCTTTTTAATTTTTTTTAGAGCAAGAGGGAGCAGAAGTGGTGGGGGGAGGCTGCCGGGAAGGAGGGGCAGAGGGCAAGGGAGAGAATCCCAAGGAGGCCCCACGTTCAGCAAGCCTGATCTCAGGTCCCTGAGACTCACAGCCTGAGCAGAAGTCAGGAGTCAGACACTCAACTGACTGAGCCACCCAGGTGCCCCCATCTTCATCATATTTTTAAAAGATTTATTTATTTATATTAGAGAGAGAGAGTGAGAGAGAACAGGGGGAGGGATCGAGGGAGAGGGAGAATCCCAAGCAGACTCCTTGCTGGGCGGGGAGCCTGACACAGGGCTCCATCCCAGGACCCCGAGATCACGATCTGAGCCTAGATCACGTGTTAGAAGCTCAACCGACTGAACCACCCAAGCATACCGCCCACCTTCATCATGTTCAAGTGTACAGGTCCGTAGTGTTAAGTACAGGCATGCTGTTGTGCAACCAACTCCAGAAGTCTTTTCATCCTGAAAAACTGAAACTCAATACCCATTAAACCACTGATCCCCAATCTCCCCACCCCTCCCCCCAGCTCCGGGCAATCACAATTCAACATTCTGTCTCTATGAATTTGATGACTTTGGGTATCTCATACAAGTAGAATGACACAGTATTTATCTTTTTGGGACTAGCTTATTTCATTTAGTGTCATGTCCTTAGGGATTGTCCATGTCGTAGCCTGGGAAATGTAGAATTTCCTTTTTAAGGCTGATGTTCCATCATATGGATACACTACATTTTGTTGATTCATTTCTCTGTCGACTGACAGGTAGTTTGCTTGTACCTTTCAGCAATCGTGAATCATGCTGCTGTGAACAAGAGTGTGCAGGTATCTCTTAGAGAACCTGCTTTCGATTCTTTTGAGTATATACCCGGAAGTGGAATTGGTGAAGTGGTTCACATGGAAATTCTATTTGTAATTTTTTTGACTAACTCCAATATGATTGGCTTAAACTTTTGGGGATCTTTAGTATGAGATTGTAAAGATTGTGTACATAAAGCTCTTGACTTAAGGCTTGGTACATAGTAGGAATTTAAGAAATGCTTGTCCCTCGTGGACTCTGGAGAAAGAGGCTGTGTTTTATTTCTGTATTCCAAGCCTATAGAATGGTGCCAGACATACAGTAGGTATTCAGTATATGGCTGTTAGTGAATGAATGAATAAATGCATCCTTGTAACTCCTGGAGCATCTAGAGTAATTTCTACACATTGTAAGTGCTCAGTAAAGGTTACTTGGATGAATGCATGCTGTATATTCTGTAAAGGAGCACCTGACCAGCTCAGTCGGTAGAGCGTGCAACTCTTGATCACGGGGTTGTGAGTTCGAGCCCCATTTTGGGTGTAGAGGTGACTTAAAAAATAAAAAGCAAAACAACAAAAAAAAGAAGTCTTATTTCATCTGCATCCTACTACATAAGGAGAGGAATCTGCTGACATCTCCAAAGTTCCTGGCAGAACAGTTCAGAATTAAGTATTTGGCCTACTGCCATTCAAGCCAGTGCTGACGGGAACTCCCACTCCCTGGGGTTCCTCCTTTGCCTTCACCCTTGGCAAGTGAATCCCATTGCTGAAAGCAGGTAAATGTGGATCTATCCCAGGGTATCTCCAGGCTGCACTGGGCTTGCTAAGGTTTCCCTCTTCCTACCATATTCACACAATACTTACTATGAGGTCCGAGGCATATTGCAAAGTAAAGCTGTCCTTTTCCAATGCTGTGAGCAACTCAGAGAATTTCTTTCTTTATTTCAAGTAATCTCTACAACCCAGGTGGGGCCTGAACCCATGACCATGAGATCAAGAGTTGCATATTCCACCATGTGGGCCAGCCAGTTACCTGGCTGCTCAGGGAATTTCAATCACCTGACCTTAGTCCAAAAACAATGACCGGGTCTCACCTCTCAGCAGCCTCTTCACTCTGAGGCTGCCTCCCTGACCCAGGAGGCCTACCTGCTCTTCCATTGGGATCCAGACCTTTGTTTCTTCCCACCAGCTTGGCTTCTACTTTTCTAAGCACTTCCCAAATACACCCAATGTAACTACTCAGCTCCCTAGAACCTCTTTATACTCTTTATACTTTATACCTCTTTCTTCTGAAACATCCTTTTCATTCCCAAGTATATTGGTCAAATCTTGCCCACAGTGGTGACTAGAAACAGGACCGAGAGCGAAAGAGAAACTCCCTCCCAGGGGGATAAATTGGGAATTCCTTTAGGGCCTCCCTAGAATCTTACATAGAACCTGGCATACAGTAGGAGCTTAATAAATACATATTAAATGGATAAACATTGGTTTAATGTATCATATTCCTGTGGTTTTCTCTAGACTATAAATTCCTCAAGCATGGGTTTAAGAATTGTGTCTCTCCTCTCAGACAGGATCCCTCCCAATCCAGAGGCACTATTTCCCTATTATATGGGAGGCTTCTGAGAGCAAATTCTTCCTGCTTCCATGTTGTGTGAACCCCAGAACTTCACCAAAGACACTGCTTAATGATGATTACAGCTGGGTTTCTCAACCTCAACCCTATTGACATTCTGGGCTAGATAGTTCTTTGATGTGGGGGCTATCTGGTGCCTTAGCAGCATTCCTGGCCTCTACCCATGGGACACAGGTAGTGACCCCTTCCCTACTGTGACAACCAAAACTGTCTCCAAGCAATACCAAAGTACCTTCTGGGTTTTTTTTGGTGGGGGAAGAGGTGGCAGGTGAAGGCACAAAATCACTCCCATTGGAGAACCACTGACCTAGACTGAGGTGAGAAAAAGAAGCAATTGCTCTGCTTTTTATTGCTTTGAGGGAATGGAAAATATTTTTCTAGCAGAGGTGAAGTTGCATATTTATTAGATTAAGAGCTGATGAGTCGTGTCCTTCCAACCCTGGGGGCTTCTCAGAATTGAAACTGGGACCACTCCAGGTGAGATAATTCCTGCCTGGAACAAAATTTCCATGTCAGGTCATTGGAATATGGAATGGAGTGACTGAAGAAGGAAGTGGAGAAGTGGGAGGCCGTGGCCCAGAAGTTACTAGAAATGGCAATTACTTTTCCACTCCGCAGGACCTGCCAAGGCTCTAAACCTGGGGTCAAATACATACAGGCCTGCTCTGGCTGGCTCCTACCTGCCTGCAGAAACGAGCCCAGAGAGACCGAATGACTTTTCTGATGTAGCCCAGCACATCAGAGGGGGCGGGGGGGGGGGGGGGGGGAGGAGGATGTGAATTCCCTTTGAAGTTAGACATCTGAAAGCGAAGGAGACATGGTGCCAGAGCCTGTTCCCTCATCTGCCCTCATCTGACTTTGGAAGCACAGATGAGCCCAGAGTGAGAGGAGAGAAGTATTGACTGGTGATCTTCTCTTGGGGCAGTCACGGCAGAGTGGGGGGACAGGACTGCTCACACCAGCAGGCTGGTTCCCAAGATGCTGTGGGTTGCTGGCTTCTGAGCCCACTATCTCACTTTCTTGTTGCTGCATGGAGATAAGCTATCAGCTTCTGCACAGGATCAACAGAGGAAGTTGGGAGGGAGGGGAGACCTTGGCAGCCTGCAGGAAAGGGCTGGCAGAAAAAAAAAAAAAAAAAACAAGACAAAACAAAAAAACCATCCTAGGGCCAAAAGTGCTGACTGGACGGTTAAGGAGGGAAGAAGTGGGAGAGTAGAGGCAAAGGGAGAAAATGGGAGAAGGAAAAGCAGAGAAAGGCAGAAAGACCCACAAAAAACTAAAATGAGGGGCGCCTGGGTGGCTCAGTGGGTTAAGCCGCTGCCTTCGGCTCAGGTCATGATCTCAGGGTCCTGGGATCGAGTCCCACATCAGGCTCTCTGCTCAGCAGGGAGCCTGCTTCCCTTCCTCTCTCTCTGCCTGCCTCTCCGTCTACTTGTGATTTCTCTCTGTCAAATAAATAAATAAATAAATCTTAAAAAAAAAAAAACTAAAATGACTCAGCAAACAACTCTAGCAGAGAGTTTGCCTCCTCTTTCCATTTAAACTCTCTTTTCTATCAATCTGTACAGGGGCCATTTTATTTTATTTTTTTTTAAAGATTTTATTTATTTATTTGACAGAGGGGGAGAGAGATCACAAGCAGGCAGAGAGGCAGACAGAGAGAGAGGGGGAAGCAGGCTCCCTTCTGAGCAGAGAAATCAGTGCCTCTATCCCAGGACCCTGAGATCATGACCTGAGCCTAAGGCAGAGGCTTAACCAGCTGAGCCATCCAGGCGCCCCTGTATATGGCCCATTTTAAAGTGTATTTTCCTCCTGCCTAGCTTTCCAAGAGTTAATGCAGACCAAGTGTTCTTCAAATTTATTTGTGATCCCATAAAGATTCAAGTCTTTAAGGGTGATTTACTGTGTGACTTCAGAAAACTCATTCAACTGCTCTGAGGCTTTATGCTCCCCTCTTTAAAAAAAAAAAAAAAAAAAAAAAAAAGTGCAGAGATTACCCAGCTGCTGTAAGAGAAGCCTCCTGTTGTAACTCCCCGGGAGTGCTAAAGAGCGGGTCTTTCATCTGGAACTACCTAGGGAGAGATTTTCCTACCATGAGCTTTTACATCCTCATTCATTTGAATTGGCGCTCTGGGAGCCAGGCTGAGAACAGGTATTTTTATCTTACTTTAATGGATAAGCAGTGGTATAACTAGTAAAAAAAATAAAAATAAAAATAAAAATGGTTCTCTCCTTTGTTATACTCTGCCTGCTACGGAAAAGGCCTGGACTTTCTCCTTTGAGCAGGATTCCCAGACTTGGCGGAGCAGACTGGATTTTGGGGTGAGGGGGAGTCCTGCGCTTTGGGGGGGGGAGGCACCCACAGACTGGCAGAGAGGCTGCTGCTATTGTAAAAAAGCTTGAATCAAGAGCCTGTCTCCCGAACGCAGCTGCTCAACCCACCGTTACGTGGGTGCATGGTTTGCGCTGCTCCAGCTCCATTTCAACCCTGAAACTAACACAGGGGACTATATTCCAGAAGGTTCTGATAGAACAAGTCACAGATGAGTTAGGAAGCAAAGTCAGGAAACATTCCCAGGTCTGCGTTCTTAATGTGCAAGAAGAGTTACTCCCTCTTCCTGTCCTGTCTTAGGAGCTCACTCTCCTCTCGACTGTCCTCAAGGCCTCCTCTCCCTTCCCATCCAGCTGCTAGGGGACAGCCCTTTATTTATACTCTCCTCCAAAGCCCTCATCCTCCAGGGGGCCTTCTCGGATTACACCTGCCCTTGAGGAATCCTTCCTTTACTTTGTTATTAGATCCCCAGATTTGTCTACAAGAACAAGACCCTGCACACACAGAAAGACAGCAGTAAATTAGGGGTGAGTTATATGTCTCGTGTAACGTGTGTGCTAGTGTGTAAGTCAACACCACGTGGATGAAATCCGGAGCTGCCCCTGGTCATGCACTGCCTTGGGCTCTTGAAATTCTCATTTTCAGGGTACGGGTTTCTGAAGAGTAGAAGGGACTGTGATTCTCCTTGATTGTTATTCCTGTTCTATGTCAAACACAGCCCTGGCCCTAAGCCCTGTCTCCCCAGGACAAAGACCAAGTGGGAGAGGGTACCCCCCGTGGATGAGGGCTTCATCCAAACCACGCTGGGGTATCACTGTCCCGGTTGCTGTGAAAGTGTCTGCCTCTGTGCTTCCAAGACAGAAGAGTCTCCAAAAGACAGGAGACCTCCCATATGCGGAAAAAGGAAGGGGAGTTCCAAGTTCAAGTCCAGGAACAGGGATAGAGAGGAAGGGTCATCAAGCAAAAGGAGCCTTGCCCTCCTCCACAGAAGGACATAAAATCACCAAAGAACAAAAAGAATTTCCTCCTTTCTCTACCTAGGGGACACCCAAGACACCCCCTCCCCCCAGAGAAAGAGAGTCCCTTGACCTTGCAGGAGCCCCTGAGTCAGGCTGGATCAGAAGAGGACAACCCAGGGAAGCTCCCGGGACAAGGACAGAGTGGGAACATCCAGGCCAAGGGGCTTCTCGGGCTCCTGCCGCAGCTGGATGGGTGCGGCAGGTGCAGGATCCCGGCGGGATGGGAAGGGTGCCGCTGCTCTTGGCAAATTCTTTTCAGGGGTGCGCGCTGCTGAGATCCTGAGTGAGCACCGGGGAGCGGGAGGACAGGGGCACGGGAGGCCAACGGGGCGCCCGAGAGAGAGAGGCCGGGAGAGGCGGACGCAGGCGGCGGGTTGCGGGGCTTGGTGCCGAGGCGCCGCTAGGGTGCAGCTGTGGGCTGAGCGGGCGCCCGGGCCAGGGCGGAGCCGGGCAGGAGAGGGGCTGGCAGCGGAGGCCAGGCCGTTTGGGTGTTGTGTTTCCACTGTAACTATAATTAGGCGGATTCTATGTTTATTTAGGCTGAGAGCTGTAAGATAAATGACAGCTTCGAAGATGCTTTTCAGCACTTCATAAATCACCCTCCGGCCCGGGCAGTTGGCTTCTGCCACGTCTGGGGTCGTCCTCGTGCCCTGCCCCCACCCCCACCCTTAGGGAAGAGGGCACCCCCTACCCCCTGAAGGACCCTCGCGATCCCGGCACAAAAGGCAAGAGAACTAAGGGAAAAGGGTTCCTGTCCTTCCCAAAGCCCGCAAGCCGCGAGGAAGGAGGGCAGGAGTGCAGCTTCCTCCCAAGGTGGTCCCTGCGGCCGCGTGGGGCTTGGGTTGACAGGCAGGCCTGCCCTCCTCTGGGAGAATAGGGTCTCTAATCGGCTCTAATTCAGACTCTCTTCCTAGCGCCTGGCTGACACATCTGGAGATTTACAAGAGACATTTGAGAAGTATTTATAGCACAGTGGACTTTTCTTCCCCCTCCTATGACTGTCTGAGCCTCTCTTGGGGGCTCCGGGTGGAAGGTTCCACGTCCTTTCCCATGGGAGAGCACATTCTTGAAGACGGGTTGGGGACAGCAGCCGCCCTCCCATCGGGACCTTGGAACTCCCTGACCATGAGGAAGGGCAAAGAACTAGATGGTGACCCACCCTGCCTAGCCAGGCCTGGGTAAGGTCAGTCCTCTTGGCAGGAAGGGGGGGCCAGGATGTGGGGAGTGGAACCTCGGGCCTGTCCAGCTTTGACTACAAGCAGGCAAGCATCCGCGGAGGTGACAAATCCAACCAGGATGTGAACATGGTGTGAGCCAGACACCTTCCCTTGCAAGGTTTCCAATCAAATAAGATGCTGCACAGTCTCAGATCAGGTATCAAAGTCAGGGTCGTGGACTCTTCTCCTGGTCTGGGAGCATGGACCTGGAGAAATTGGCCTTGGCAAAAACAGCAGGCCAACCTTCAGAAGGCAGTAAGCCCCAATGATCTTCTGAGGCCTGTGCTGCCGAGCCTAGGTCAGATCTGTTTGGGGAGGTCCTACTGAGACGGCAAGGAGAGAAAGGAATTGCTGGCTCCAGACATCAAGGTACTGCTGAAGAGGGGTGCCACAGCAGCACTGCCCAGTCCCCCCAGCACAGTCCTCCCCCATAAGGGGTCTGCATTCCACCAGAGAACCAGCTGTCCATGTGGAGCACTGCACCACAAGGAAAATGAGCAGAGAGAGCAGACACGGTGGTTCAAATACCCGACTCAGGAGCTCTGGGTGGATGCGCTAGTGTGCGTAACCCTGTGATCTCCATCAGCGGCAGTCCTCTACTCACTTACCTAGTATGGGCTAGCCACCATCTCTGGGCCAGGCACTGTGCTAGGCATTGGGCATAAAAAGATGAAAGACACACGCTTTCACTTCTATTCTAGTGGGAGAGATGAGCATAAAAACAAATCATTTCTGGGGTGCCTGGGTGGCTCTGTGGGTTAAAGCCTCTGCCTTCAGCTCAGGACATGATCTCAGGGTCCTGGAATCGAGTCCCGAATCAGGCTCTCTGCTCAGCAGGGGGCCTGCTTCCTCCTCTCTCTCTCTGCCTGCATCTCTGCCTACTTGTGATCTCTGTCTGTCAAATAAATAAATAAAATCTTTTTAAAAAATCATTTCAGATGGTTTTTATGACAATGAGGACAAAGTAAGATGGCACCTGGCCCCTACTTGCCAAAACAGAGTCCTTTCTCAGCAAGGGTCCTCAGGGATCCATAGTGGGGTATTGCTTAAACCTGGGTAGAGCTCTGGAAACGCTACAGAGCAATGGGACATAATGCTGTGGGACATATTGAGTCTGAATTCCAAGTCCAACATGGGGCTTGAACGGACGACCCTGAGGTGAAGGGTTATGTGCTCTACTAATGGATCAAGTCAGGCGCCCCAAGTCTGAATTCCAATTTTGCCACTTACTAGCTGTATGTTCGTGGGCAAGTTGTTTAACTTCCCTGTACCTCTTCTATAAAGTGGGGAGAAGGGGGCATCTGGGTGGCTCAGTGGTTAAGCGTCTGCCTTTGCCTCATGAAGCCAAAGGTCCTGGGATCGCGTCCCGCATCAAACTCCCTGCTTGGCAGGAAGCCTGTTTCTCTCTCTCCCACTCCCTCTGCTTGTGTTCCTTCTCTTGCGTGTCTCTGTCAGATAAATAAATAAACTCTTTAAAAAAAATAAAATGGGGAGATAAAGAAGAACTATGATGATTACTGGGCTTACCTCTCAAGGTTATCGTGAAGAGGAAGTGAGAGAATGCATACCAATGTGCCTGAAACATAGTAAGTGCTCAATAAATGTTAGCAATGGGAAAGGAGAAAGGGAGAGGGAAAGAGACAGAATGAGAGAGGGACGGGAGGAGCAAGGTTGAGAGAGACCGGGAAAAAAAGAAAGCCTCTGTGCGTGTTTCGGCAGGAAGGATATCGAAGAAAATGCTCTGGCCCCTGAATAAGAGGGAAGGACTTTTTGCATAGCTCCTGATACCCTCTCCATGATTTCTCAGCATTTTCTGGTGAATTGGGAGGCTTTGGCTCTCATCCCATCTCTTCCATTAGCTGCTAATATGCTCTTTCTCAGTCTCTGGGCTTTAACTCCTCCTTTGTGAAAAGAAGCAGGCAAGCTTCCTTCTATAATCGTCACGTCTGACATGTCATGGTTCCGTTCAAGAATGCACACCAAAAAATGAACATTAGTATGTACATAGATAACTTTACAAATCAATTGCAAGACTGTATTATTGCAGTGGTTTCTAAGCAATGCTCTATCCCTGATAAATGTCCTCTGTGGTGCTGAAAATGATGGTCTATTATCAGTCGTCCTCAGTCCCAACAACATCTCTGTGACACTATCAACAGCATAGCAACCACACTGAAGCTGTAGCAATGTCAAGGTTGAAAAGGCCAAATTTCCAAACCCAGGACCATTTTGGAGGTTTACCCGCAGTTCAGGCTCCTCGGAAGAACTTAGCTCTGGTTCTTCTGAGACCTGATCTCTCTGGTTCATCTCTATCCTTTCAACTGTCCTTGTTCGACCAATGTAATCAAATATACTGGCTATTTCCCATGTGCTGGGAAACTTGGCTCAAGTTAAGAACAAAGTGACTCCTCCCCTTAAGATGTTCATCATCTGTTGAGTGGAAAGACATGCAAGCATATCAAATAAATGCAGTAAGATGCTGTAAATGTGGTGACGGACATCTAAGAAGGTGACAGTGGGGATGGCGAAGGGGAAGTGGTCGATTTTCTCCTGTGCCTACGTGGCATCCTACGCATTCATACTTGTTGGATGAGTAATCAACCAGCAAATAGCCTGGAGTAGAAGATCGCAGTGGGCAGGGCGCAGGGGGTGGGGGAGGGGTACAGCGGGGAGGGAAGAGCAGGAAGGGAAAGAAATCTACCTACCCACCAACAATGTCCTGAGACCAAGAAAACAAAACAAAACAAAAACACAACAAAAAACAAAAAACAAAAAAGCAATGACATTAAAGCAAGTAGGAATGGGGTTACAGACTTCTGAAAACAACCATTTGGAGTCAGGAATAGAAACGCCCTGAAGCTAGTCATGTCTTTCTTTCTGTTCCAACTCTTAGAAGATCCCCAGGCTGCAGATCTGGTGGCCAAAACTAGTGGAGCAGCCTTGGCACGAAGGGAGAACTTTCCTCCACCCACCCTGGAAGAGCTAAATCCCTGCCTCCTGCCCCGTTAAGGGTCCTCTCGATGACTGTTAAGGTAGTTTGACGAGCATGAAGCAAGTCTGTCTAATCTTCATAGGATCCAAGGCCACACTTCCTCTTGTGGCACCTGGGATTCACCCTATAGATATGTCTGATGCGCACAAAGGAAGACAAAGTCACAGGTTTAGCTATCTCATGGCTCACGGATTTCACCAGATTCCAAGAGGGCTGGATGAGAACATGTGGGTTAAGCAGCACAACCAGCCCTACCCAGGTGGGTGAACCCCCAAATATGTGGCCAGCTCACCGAGGGTGAGGACGGACAGCTTCCTTATCAAAGGCAGTATACTCCTTTCTTTTATAGTTTGGTGTAAGATCCTAAAATAGACAGAGCAATGGAGTAGTTGTCACATTCACTAATGGGATCTGTCTTTGCAGCCCAGACCTTCGGAGAACTTCTTACAGAATCATCATTCAGCCCTCCTCCGAGCTTTGCTTCATTTCTGCTCTCCTGGGGGAAGCCAGCAAAGAAAACTAGGCATTTCCCACTCAGCTCTGTGTCAGCCTAGCAGCACTGAAATCCTCTGTCTGGTTAGCTGGAGGCTTTTCCCATCGTCAGTGATCTCAGAGGAAGCCTCAAACTGCAGCCAAAGTTTACAGGCAGATCCCGGTTACTGTCACCCAGTAATATCTTTCTGCTGACCCCTGGCTTCAAAGTTGGCTCAGCCCCTGTGCTCTTGACTTTTCCCACACTCGGAGCCTGCAGTCAAAGAAAATGCAGCAGAGCCTGTTTTCCAGTGTAAACGTGTAAATTCCACACTCGGCCACTCCAGGCATTTGCAACTCCTGGCTTCGGTCCTACTCAGGAGGCAAACACAGACAGTGGAATTTGTTTTTAAAATCTGCCTTTCAGGTTAAGATGATGGTGCCCCTAATTCTTGTCAAGAGGACGTGTAATTTGAATGTTTCTCTAGGACTAGGGAGAGGAGCCACAAGGACCCACAGCACTGTTTCACCAGCGCACCTTGGTAATCGGCGGGCCGAGAGCTCTCGCTAATGCTGGGTAATTCTATTTGGCTCAACAAACATTTGTTGAGTGCCTACTAAATGCCAGGCGCTGTGACAGGTGCTGGCAATTATCGCTAACAGCCTGCACTTGCGAAGCAGTTGGCCAGGGTTAGAGATGCTGTTAGGTGGCTGAGGGATAAAGGACAGAAGGGACAACCGAGCTCATCATCACAGCGTTCTGTCTCTCAGAGAGCTTCTGACACGTCAGAGAAACAGAAGCACAAAGAGGTCAAGTCTCGAGGTAACTCATTTGCATGGAGTCACCTGCTTGTCTCTCCTTCTGAATCACAGCATAGTAGACAGAGCTGGGGAGCTAGAGTCCAAAGATCTGGGTTCAAGTTCCAATTTCTCCATGTAGTGGGAGCGTGAACAGGTTGCTTCACCTCTGAGTCTCAGTTCCCACCGATAAAATCGAAATAAGAATATTTGCCTGCCTACCTCATAGGCAGAAGAGAAAATCAGATGAAATAATGCAATACAGACCAGTGCTTCTCAAACTTCATCGTGCATATGAAGCATCTGGGGGCCTTGTTTGATTATAGGCTCTGAGTCAGATGTGGGTTGCATTTCTAACAAGCTTCCGGGTATGGTGCAGAGCCTGGTCCCTGGGTCCCACTTTGAGTAGAAGGCTGTGGACTGTTTACTGGACAGATGAAAAGGATGGTGATACCAATGAGCACTGGCACCTAAGGAAACATCCAGAACTTGTTCAGAATTCAGTAGAGCCATACTAAGTGATCAGAAACATGTTAGGCAGCCACATTTGGGACATTAGAAGAAACTTACAGCATGCTTACTTCAATTGATGCTTTGTTTTGGTCCTAGGAGAACACCAACCCATCCAAACTCAGCAGCTAGGTCAGAAAAGAAAAAATGGAATTCTCCTATCTCCTTCAGTTGAAAACATTTACCCTGGATGTAAAACACTGAGATAAAAATCAGAAGGTCCTTGATCCTTCTAGATCATATCCTGCACATTGTAACCATCTCCTGCCAAATTTCAATGGAATTTTAAAGCTGTTGGAACAGATAGGTTAGGCACCTCATATCTTCCCCAGGCCTGGGTATGGGCCTTATCCTAGTGTCTGAAGACCCCTTTGAGGTCTTCTATCTGCTTCTGAGCACTGACATTACCCCAGATGAGAAACATATATCTGTTTTTTAAATGCCTTCAGAAAAAGCTTCTGCATTTCCCTAATAAGAATGACCACACATAGAGCGCCTCGGTGGCTCAGTGGGTTAAGCATCTGCCTTCAGCTCAGATCATGGTCTCAGGGTCCTGGGATCGAGCCCTGCATGGGGCATCCTGTTTGGTAGGGAGCCTATTTCTCCCTCTCCCTCTGCCTGCTTCTCCCCCCTCTTGTGTTTGCTCTCTTTCTTTCTGTCAAATAAATGAATAAAATCTTTAAAAAAATGACCACATGTTCACATCCTTAGGAATATTAATATTTAGTTAATATTTGTATATCGTTTATGGGCTCTTGGGATAATCTGAGTAGTGTGCAACCTGGAAGAGATGAGCTTGAACCTGCTTGTCCCAGTGACCTACAAAGAGATGATCCATTTCTTAGAATGTGCCTGGCCAGGTCTCCAAGGGCCAAAAGAAAGCATGAAGTTGAGGGGACTATTGAGACAAATAGGAGGGGAAATATTATAATGATATAGTCTTGGTGGGAGGCTGGAGTCCCAGATTTTAGTCCTATCTTTGCCACTGCTCTAGTGATCTGGAATGGGGCTTCCAACATCTATAAATGGAATTTAACTGCTTGTAATGTGCATACATGTCTTTGGTGGTTAGAAAGGATTTATGAATCAAAGGAGATATAAAGGGAAAAAAGAGTAGTAAAAAGCAAGAAAACAAAACACAGAAATTTATTTTCTTACAACTCAGGAGGCTAGAAGTCCAAGATTAAGGCTTCTTTGGGGTTGGTGTCCTCTGGGGCCTCTCTTCTTGGCTTGTGGATGGCCATCACCTTGTGTCTTCTTCCCATGGTCTTCTCCCAGTGCGAGTCTGTGTCCTGAGCTCCTCTTCATATAAGGACACTAGCCATATTGGAATAGGACCCACCCTAATGTCCTCAGTTTATCCAAATTACCTCTTTAGAGGTCCTATCTACAGGGGGGCCTGGCTGGCTCAGTCAGTAGAGCATGTAACTCTCAATCTGGGGGTTCTGAACTCATGCCCCACAATGGGGGTAGAGCTTACCTTAAATAAATAAGGTAAGCCTGGATGGTTCAGTGGGTTAAAGCCTCTGCCTTCGGCTCAGGTCATGATCCCAGGGTCCTGGAATCGAGCCTCGCTTAGGGCTCTGCTCAGCAGAGAGCCTGCTTCCTCTTCTCTCTCTGCCTGCTTGTGATCTCTGTCTGTCAAATAAATAAACGGAATCTTTAATAAATAAATAAATAAACAAATAAATAAAAGAAGAAAAAGAAGAACAGATCCACAAATACAGTTTCACTCAAGGTACTGGGGAATATGTTTCTTTTAAGTTAACATTCCCCCCAGTGGTTTTTACCTATATTTTTCAGATAGTTGCTGGTTTCCTGTTTCTCTTTGGGTCTGAGAGTGGGGTTCAGTTGGAGTAAAGGTAAATCAAACAAGGTTCCCATGGAAATGCCCTCCAGAACTTCCCCAAAGGGCACAGGCTCTGGGGCCCCAGCTCCTGCTCTGAGCTCGAGGCTGATGCCAGCCCGAGCTTCTCTCAGAGAAGGGAGGGCAGGGAGGAGTAAGTGGCGACAGTTTATCTGAAGCCGGCGCTGGCTTCATTAAGAGGCCTGGCGCAGTTTATCTGCCTCTTGTCCACAAGACTTAGCTGCCTCGAGCGAGCGCAGAGTCCAGGCCCTGTCACCATCCCCGCCCTGGCGGCGTCAGGTTGGAAGAGTGTGAAACAGTGCATCCCCTCCCCCCTCCCCAGTCTCCCCTTGTCTCCAATTGTCTGTCCTCAAGGGGTCAGAGAGGAGCTGCAGTTGCAGAAAGGAAACTTGAAGGCCTTCTGTCAATGCTGTCTACCCCTCCGACGGCTGACCTGGCTGCTCCGGCAAAGAAGAGGCCCTCAGCGGAAGGATGTAGAGAGAGAAGAGGCATGGGCTTACCTTTATCAAAGCCACCTTGCCTGAAATGTAGGTGACATTTTTCTTAAGTGGTCCCATTTGTCCTTGTCCTTGCCACATTTTACTGAGGGGGAATGGGAGAAACTTCTCTGCTGCAGGAGAGGAGGCCCGGGGTTTGCTAAGCCTCTTTCTGAATGTCCCACAGCAGCTCCGTGGTAGAATCAAATGGAACACAGACTTCCCAGGGCGTGGGACCAGCCTTCCCTGCGACTGAGGCCCTGGCCCGGCCTGATGTTCCTTTGGTGCAGGGGAGAGCGGTGGCTTGTCCAAACGGCTCAAAACATCTGTCCTGGGAGGGAGGGGACTGTGCACTATGCCAACACCTGATTTTATGAATTTCCTGCTCCAGCCAGAGAATATGCCTCTGTAGCCACTATTAGAATTCATTTTCAAAGGATTGACTTTTTCCAGGAAGGTGGGAGGCAGCAAGCAGATTTATCCAAGTCCACCAAAGGAAGCAGCTGTTTTCAAGGAAATCTGCCCCAGAAAACCCCCCGAAGTCTCAGGGCCTACGGTCTCCTGCCCCTCTCCAAATGCAGCTTCATGGAGGGGCCTCTGCCATCTGCTTCTCCTACCTCCGCACCCGGATTGGCTTCCTCACTCCAGGTTTGAGGACCACGATGTCACCAGGTAAAATCAGGCGCCCACCTTCCTCAATACACATCAGCGGCCACGGGTCTCTGTTCCCCAGACTTGGTCACCTGCGCTGTGTCTCTCCACTGCAGCCTGGTCGTTAAAGGCCTGGGGCCCTGGAGCCAAGCTACTGTGTTCATAATCTCAGCTCTTCTTACTGGCTGTATACTTAATCTCCCTAAACCCCTATTTCCTCATATGTTACACGGAGGTAATAAGAGTATTTACTTCTTGAGATTAAATGAGATCAAGTGCTTAGCACAGGGCTGGGGCGCGTGGAAAGCACCCCATAAACGTTAGTTATTATCTTCAGGGACTTTGAGGGCGGGGCTTCCACGCTCACCACGCCCACGTCTGTCCTCCTGGATTGCTGTGTCTGTCCCAGTGGGCTTTTCACTACTTGGTCTGTCCCCGTCCTTCATAAAGCATCTTTGCCTCGTAGATGCCCTTTGTCTCTTACTCCCATGGAGGCAGAAAGGGCAGCCGGGTTAAGGGGGCAGGGGGTGGGGGGCGGCTACCTGTTTCCCAAATCTGTAAATAGAGAAAGAGCGCGATGCCCCGCCCACCAGACAGCTGGAATCCAGGCCACTTGACCTGCCACAGAAAACCCTCCGCAGCCTCTGCCCCAGCCCTGCTGCTCCCAGCCTGGAGCGGGGGTCTTCGCTGAGGTATGTAGGCCTACAAGTGGCCTCTGCAGCCCCTCAGCAAGCTGCTTATCAGGACTGAAAACGCTAGTTTCAAGCGGCCTCAGGCCTGAGCTTTGCCATGACAGCAGGAGCTGCCTGAGAAGAGAGGCTGAGATAAATGAAGGATCCTTCATCCCCGTCAGCGTGGGCCAGACAGAAACCAGGTGCAAGGCCCTGAGCCTTCATCTTTTGTAAACAACCTTCCGTCGCCCACTGCAGCAGCTCGAGCCTGAGACGGGGATTAGGAGCACAGCTTCTGCAGGCCTGGGGCCTCTCAGCTGGACAGCAAGCTAAAGGGCGCGGGAGATAACTCGCGGCTGGGAACGATGCTTGAGGAAACACAGCCATTCGTCAACGGGGGGGGTTTGCCTGACCTGACAGGAGAGAATCTGATACCCAAACAGGCCCCGCATCCCTGAAGCTCTGAACGTTCTCCAGCTAAATATTTGATATCACACCAGATAACGGCCCGAGGGTCTTCCCCACCGCTGGTGCGAGAAGGATCTGTGAGAGACCAGGGAGGCCTCGCCTGGGCCGGGTTTGGCTGAAGTCAGGCAGGACTTGAGGTGGAGGCATCCCAGTGGGGCTGGCTGGGGTGTCCTTCAACCTGGCACGTCCAGTTAGGGGACAAAGTTTGGTCTTCTGTGAATCGGAGAAGAGATCTGGCAGCTAAATGTCCTTCCAGGGCCTTTGTCCCTTCCCCAGCCCACTCTCGCGGCCTCCCCACTTCTTTGGCAGAAGCTCCGCTTGCAGGAGCTGAAAACAAAGAACTGTGACCCCCGTGCTCAATCCATCCTCCTGAGACGACAAACAAAGTTAAGTGCTTGAGTCCCGGAAGGGAGGTGAGGATAGACGGGCCTGACCAAACTCAAGAGTGTCTCTCTTTACGAGCCCTATTTTTCCAACAGGGGGGATGGGAAGGTCTCCAGTCCCACATTCAGAGTTTCTTGCAAGACAATGAGAACGAGGGGCACCTGGATGGCTCAGTGGGTTAAGCTTCTGCCTTCCGCTCAGGTTGAGATCTCAGGGCCCTGGGATCGAGCCTGCATCAGGCTCCTTGCTCAGCGGGGAGCCTGCTTCCTCCTCTCTCTCTCTCTACCTGCCTCTCTGCCTACTTGTGATCTCTGTCTGTCAAATAAATAAATAAAATCTTAAAAAAAAAAAAAAAAGACGAAGAGAAGAAAAACACATTTCAAATAGTAGTGCCTTGGGGTGCCTGGGTGGCTCAGTCAATCGTCTGCCTTTGGCGCAGATCATGACCTCAGGGTCCTGGGATCGAGCCCCACATTGGCTCCCTGCTCAGTGGCGAGTCTGCTTCTCCCTCTCCCTCTGCAACTACCCACCCGCACTCATGCTCATGTTCTTTCTCTCAAATAAATAAATACAATTAAAAAAAAAGAAAGAAAGAAAGAAAGAAAATTTCCAACATACACATCAATGACAGAATATAATGTACTCTCATATGCCCAACAACACCTGGTTTCAACAACTATCCATCAAGGCCAACCTTATAGCACCCAGACCTCCCTACTCAGGTATAATCTGTTACAAGTTCACAATTTTGGCCACAAGTCTGGGTTATTTTTTAATAGGAGAAGGAACATGGGATTTAGAGCCTGAAAACGTGTTCCACTCCTTATTAGATGTAGGGCCATGGGCAGGTGACTCAATTCATTTGATTCCCTGATTCTTTGCCTATAAAATGGTGATGATAATACTTGCCATACACACTTCACAAAGCTCTTGTGGAAATGAGATGTCTTGGAAGGGCTTTGAAAAGGAAGTGCTTTACAAGTCCGGGTTGTTAATGTTCTGCCTCTCACTGTGCGTGACACAGCATATGTTCTCAACCAACATTTATCGAGGCTGTTTTTAAGTGTTAGGTCACATGTCAAAGAGACACCTGTTTTTCGATCTGAGGTTGTGCTCCTGAGTCCAGCTGGTCCCACCGCAAATGCTGTCCCTAAGTCACCTAGGCCAGAAAGAATATATTATTCAGTGTGTCTCAGCCCCGCCCTCGGAGAATCACATCCTGTTGGTCCGAGAGTCCCTCTCATACCGCGTGTCCTTGCTCAATGTCAAGGCCTGCAAAATGTCAAATGATGTCAAGTCTCTAGGGCTGTATTTCTGTGAAGGTTCAGAGTAAGAATTACAGAGACAATGGGACCTCAAAGTTAAGACCTCAAAATTACATTTTGAAAAAAAAAAAAAAAAAAGAAGAAGCAGTCAAGGACATAACTCAAATCACCCTTTCAAAAATTGTTTAGAGATAGGTCTCACATCCGGAATTTAAATGGATGAGGGGAGACCAGAGGGGGATGCCTGACCCAAAGTCTGGCCGTAAAGCGATTTTAGCTGCAGCTGGAGAAGATGCTATTCTCTCTTGTTTTTCTTCCCTTGGAAAGAAGAGAATTCAGGATTTCATCCTTGCCCCAACCCCTGCCTCCTGGTGGCCCATGAAAACAATATTTTCTTGCTCAGCAGGGCAAAACCTCTTATTTCCAGCCATCCTTTTCTCACCTCCTAGTGCCATGCTGAAGTCCTCGCTGTAGACAGATTTCTCCAGCAAGTGATTTTCTCACCACTGAGCCCCGGCTGTTTTGCCTCCCTGGAGCACATCAGGGCCAGAGCAGAAATGAAAGGACCAAGACAGTGTCAGCTGCGCTGGGGCCCAGGTCACTGGTGATCAAATTTTTTAATGAACACGGAGGCCAGGGACTTGAAAGGAAGGTCGGGGTTCACTGAAAGGCGAGCATGATATGCGTCTGGTTTATTAAATCCTGAACGTGCAGACATCAATGTCCTTCCAACACCCATTCCTCCCAGGAACTCGGCACTGCCCTGAGCAGTCAGGGCCCCTGATCTCCTGAGAGCTTCTGACTCCATGCTGTCAGAGAAGTCTGAAGGACATCTAACAAGAGGGACATGTCCCAAGAGGCAGAATCTTGAAGAGATATGTGCACTCCCACGTTCATCGCAGCACTATTCGCAGAAGTCGAGAAATGGACACAACTCAAGTGCCCGTCAATATCTATGTAATAAAGATGTGGTTTGTACACACAATGGAATATTACTCAGCCATTCAAAAGAATGAGATCTTGCTATTTGCAATGAGAGGGATGGATCTTGAAGGTGTTACGTTAAGTGAACTAGAGAAAAACAAATACCATTTTTTAGATTTCACTCTTATGTAGAATCTAAACAAGAAAAACAGAAATAGAATCATAAATACAAAGATAAAATTGGCAGTTGCCAGGAGGGAGGGGGGGTGGAGGATGGGCAAAATAGGGAAGGGGAATTAAAGGGTACAAACGTCTGGTTATTAAATAGAGAAGTCATGGTGATGAAAAGTACGGCCTAGAAAATATAGTCAATAATGTTGTGGTGACAGATGGTAACCACGCTTTGCATGGTGAGCTTAATGATAGAACTATCAGATTGCTATGCTTTACACGTAGAGCTAATATCACGGTGTATGTCAATGGTATTTTAATTAAACAAATAGTAAATGTAAAAAGTTTTTAACATATCATAGTTGTATTCAACCATAAAAAAAGAGAAAGAAATCATGCCATTTGCAATCACATGGATGAACTCGGAGGACATAATGCTGAGATAAGCCAGGCACCGAAAGATAAGACACTGTATGATCTCACTTACACGTGAAATCTAAAAAAGTTAAGTTCATAGACCCAAAGGGTAAAGCAGAAATTGTCAGGCACTGGGAGGGAGGGGAGATGGGGTGATGCTGGTCAGAGTAGAAACCTTCAGAGCTAAGATGAGTAAGTTCTGGGGAACTAATGTACAAGCATAGGGATTATAGTTAATAACACTGTATCGTGTACTTGAAATTTGCTAAGGGAGTAGATCCTGAGTGCTCTCACCACACACACACACACACACACACACACACACACACACACAAACTACAGATGTGTTCATTAACCTGACTGAGGTAATAATTTCACAATACATATGTGTATTAAATCATCACATTGTACATCTTAAAAAATCATGTTGTGTGACCTGAGTACATACAATTTTTTAAAAGATTTTTATTTATTTAAGAGAGCAGAGGGAGAGGGAGAAGTAGGCTCTCCACTCAGTGGGAACATGGGGCTCAATCCCAGGACCCCTGGGACCCTGACCTGAGCTGAAGGCAGAAGCTTACCCAACTGAGCCATCAAGGCGCCCCCATATAATTTGCATTTGTCAGTCGTACCTCAGCAAAGCTGGGGTGGGGGAGGAATGTGATAAAACATGCCTACATTAAAACATTATATACAGGGTGCCTGGGTGGCTCAGTGGGCTGAACCTCTGCCTTCAGCTCAGGTCATGGTCCCAGAGTCCTGGGATTGAGCCCCACATCGGACTCTCTGCTCAGCAGGGAGCCTGCTTCCCTTCCTCTCTCTCCGCCTGCCTCTCTGCCTAGTTGTGATCTCTGCCTGTCAAATAAATAAATTAAATCTTAAAAAAAAATTATACACATGCTTTATAACCATCATCACTCTCCTCCTTCTTGGTGGACCTCCTCTGGATCTCTTTAGTATGTTTGGCTCAATTTAACATTTCTTCATTAGTCCAATAGGCATCAGGGAGCCAAACACTGTCATAGGCACCGGGAACACCAGGACTAACGAGATGATCTCTGCCTTCACGGTCATCAGAGGATTAGCATGCCCTGCACTAAAGGCCAAAAATGCACATACAGAAAATAAGAATATAGGGGAGGGGCTCCTGACTCCAAAAGAGTGGTTAAGTTGACGGCGGAGTTTAAGAGGATGCGTAGGAGGGGCGCCTGGGTGGCTCAGTGGGTTAAAGCCTCTGCCTTCAGCTCTGGCCATGATCCCAGGGTGCTGGGATAGAGCCCCAAATCAGGTTCTCTGCTCAGCGGGGAGCCTGCTTCCCCCTCTGTCTCTGCCTGCCTCTCTGCCTACTTGTGATCTCTGTCTGTCAAATAATAAAAAAAAAAAATTTTTTAATTTTAAAAAGAGGATGCATAGGAGTCATCCAGACAAAGGAAAGTAGGGAGTGTGTTCTAGACAAGGATGAAAACATGCCTGAAAAGCCATGAAATTTAATTGAGATAAAGGTAAGCTATTTTGAATTTAAAAGGTCACTGCTATGTCAAAGGGCACAATCAGCAAGAGTGAAAGGGCAATCCCGTGGAATGAAAGAAAAGACTAGCAAATCATATATCTGATAAGGAGTTAATATCCAGCATATGTAAAGATCCCCTACAACTCAACAACAACAGAAAACAAACAACCCTATTAAAAATGGCTAAAGGACTTGAATAGACATTTCCCCAGAGATCTACAAATGACCAATGATCACATGAAAAGATGCTTAACATCTCTAATCATTAGAGAAATATAAATCAAAACCACAACCAGGGCACCTGGATGGCTCAGTCGGTTAAATGGCTGCCTTCAGGTCAGAACCTGATCACAGGGTGCTGGGATCAAGTCCCATATCAGGATCCCTGCTCAGCGGGGGAGTCGGGTTCTCCCTCTCACTCTCTTTCTGTGCTCTCCCTGTCTCTCCCTCTCTTTTTCAAATAAATAAATAAAATCTTTAAAAAAAAGAGAGAGTTATCATATAATCTGGCAATTCCACTTCTGGGCATATTTCCAAAAGAATTGAAACTGGGGTCCAGAGATATTTCTTTATAGCAGCAGTATTCAGGATAGCCTAAAAATAGAAGCAACCTGAGTGTTCATCAACAAATTGATGGATAAACAAAATGTAGTACAGATGCACAATGGACTATTAACCAGCCTTTAAAAGGAAGGAAATTTTACATTTCCCCTTCTGCAACATGGATAAACCTTGGGTTCATTTTGCTAAGTGAAATAAATCATAAAAAGACTGTCATAAAAAGACAAATCATGGGGCACCTGGGTGGCTCAGTGGGTTAAAGCCTCTACCTTCAGCTCGGGTCATGATCTCAGGTTCCTGGGATCGAGCCCCACATCGGGCTCTCTGCTCAGCAGAGAGCCTGCTTCTTCCTCTCTATCTGCCTGCCTCTCTGCCTACTTGTGACCTCTGACTGTCAAATAAATAAAAATCTTTAAAAAAAAAAGACAAATCATAATAAGACAATCATAAAAAGACAAATACTGGGGCGCCTGGGTGGCTCAGTGGGTTAAGCCTCTGCCTTCGGCTTGGGTCATGATCTCAGGGTCCTGGGATCCAGCCCCACATTGGACTCTGCTCAACAGGGAGCCTGCTCCGCCCCCCCTACTTGTGATCTCTATCTGTCAAATAAATAAATAAAATCTTAAAAAAAAATACTATATAATTCCACTTATATGAGGTACACAGAGTAACTCAATCCACAGAGAGAGGCATTGGGGAAGTTAGAAAAATTTGATATGCACTGGATGTTATTGTTAATTTTTTAGGTATGACAATGATCCTGTGGTTAAATAGAACAGTGTCTTTATTCTCAGGAAATACACACTGAAAAATATAAGGGTGAAGTACAACCAATTTTGAAATACATGGATGGAACGATGGACAAGTAAATAAAGAGTTACATAGGGGCACCTGGGTGGATCAGTGGGTTAAAGCCTCTGCCTTCGGCTTAGGTCATGATCCCAGGGTTCTGGGATCGAGCCCCGCATCGGGCTCTCTGCTCAGCAGGGAACCTGCTTCCCCCCATCTCTGCCTGCCTCTCTGCCTGCTTGTGATCTTTGTCTGTCAAATAAATAAATAAAATCTTAAAAAGAAAAAAAAATAGTTACATAAAGCCAACCTGACAGAATGCTAACAGCTGAATTCAGATGGTGGATGTAGTAGTGCTCATTGTACTGCTCTCTCTATATTTTCTTAATGTGTAAAAGTTTTCCTTTTTTTAAAAAAAGATTTTATTTATTTGACAGAGAGAGATAGTGAGAGCAGGAACACAAGCAGGGGGAGTGGGAGAGGGAGAAGCAGGCTTCTCACTGAGCAGGGAGCCCCATGCAGGCTCCATCCCAGGACCCTGGAATCATGACCTGAGCTGAAGGTAAGCGCTTAATGCCTGAGCCACCCAGGTACCCCTGTGAAAGTTTTCCTAATAAAAATTTGGAAAAAGTGTTTAAATCACTCTATTGACCCAGCTGGAGAAAATACACTCACGCTTCCATATATGCAAAAATAATTAGATTTTTCCAGATGAGTTAGCTCTGGTGTGACTGCGCCCTCCCTTCCCCGAAAAAAAAAAAAAAAAATCCAGCAAAGCAAAAAATAACTATTAGCTGTATTAACAGAAATATTGCATTTGTGGTGGGACCCTGGTCAAGTTATTGACCCTCTGTAAGTCTTAGGTTCCATAGGATGCAAAGTGAGAATTATATTAATCCCTTTCCTCTTTGGGTTGTGACAAGAATTAGATGAGACTATGTGTGTAAAAGGCTTGAAACAACAGCCAATACTCAAGAAGTTCTCCCTAAGTGGCTGGTGGGAGCAGAAACATGAGGGAAATGTTATAGTCTTAATTGACCTTGCTGGTGGTGACACCACATAGTACAGTGGGGTCACCTCTGTTCTGGGGGTTCTCAGAGGGTATTCCTCTGGTTCCTTCCGGTGTGATACGGTCCCGTCACACAATGAGCAGCTGGAGGATAAGCGGCTTGTTTCACCTGGAGTGGGAAAGACTGCAGCGGGGAATACCTCATGACGGTACTTCCGGTAGCTGAAAAATGGCGCTAGGAGCAAAGAGTACAAGTTTTAGTGAAGCAAATGCATCTTAAGTAAGGAAAAGCAGTCAAAGTAGTTTGAACAGAAAATTAACTGTCTTAGGAAGGTATCAGCTTCCCCCCTTTGGTAACGGGTGGGTTGTCATCAGAGGCTGGACAACCATTGGATGAAAACTTGGTCATGAAAAGGAGGAGGGGGGCGCCTGGTGGAGAAGCAACTCTTGATCTTGAGGTTGCAAGTTCAAGTCCCATGTTGGGTATAAAGATTACTTAAAAATAAAATATTCCGATTTTAAAAAAGAAAGAAAGAAAAGGAATTTGGGTCAGATAGTCTTTATGGTCCTTTCCAACCCAGAAAGTCTAAGATTGTTCTTAAAATATGGCCCCTGAAAGTGAATGCGATGCTATAGATATGAGTTAGTAAGACAAATACCTCCCTTCATATGAATACTGTTATTTAAATCTTGAAAATCTTTATATTTTATGAAGAGAAAAAAAAACTAATAAATTTGCTCTACCTGTCAGTGATTAAAATTATACCATCTATGCTACCTTTTGGATTTGTCTCATCTTTATTCTTATATTCATTCATCTTCCCAATATTTCATATATACTTATAAGATATATTTTTCCTAGGCATTAAGGATATAAAAATGAATAGACAGATAAACAAGTGATAAGAGCAATGTGCTTAGTACCCATCAGTGGGATTAACAAGGTTTGAGCAGAGCAAACAAACACAGAGAGTCACTCTGTTTGCGGATGAGGGAAGGCCACTTTGAGGAAGTGAAACTTGAGCTATGTCTTGGAAAAGAAGGATTTTCCAGACATAGAATGGGTAGGAAATAATTTCAGTAAATGGAAGAGCTTATTAAAAGTCAATACACAAGAACACCTGGATGGCTCAGTGGGTTAAGCATCTGTCTTTGGCTGGGGTCATGATCCCAGGGTGGTGGGATCGAGTCCTGAACTGGGATCTCTGCTCACTGGGAGGCCTGCTTCTCCCTCTGCCTGCTGCTCCCTTTGCCTGCTGTTGCCCCTGCTTGTGAACTCTCTCTTTCTCTCTCTGACAAATAGATAAAGAAATATTTTAAAAAATTAAGTAAAACCTTAAAAAAAGTCAATATAGAAAGAATGTCATGTTTTGGAGGAACAAATAACCACATAGGACTGGATCTCAAGGAACTATGCAAAACCAAGAACATGTATTGCCATTCTAAAAGTGGAGAGACAGACAGGAGACTTAGACATCCAAGCTTCTTTCTTCTCTTCTTTCCACTTCTAGAACCTCCTTCCTAAAAACCCCATATCTCTTCTCTCCATAAGCTGGTGACCTCATTCATACTATAAACTTATAAGTATTTTTTGTGCTCCAGTTTTTGCCATATTTTAAGAGGATTTGCAGATATAACAACCTGGAATAGGTCTCTTCCTTGTTGTACATTTCAGATTTTTTTTTCAAAGATTTTATTTATTTATTTGACAGAGAGAGATCACAAGTAGGCAGAGAGAGAGGAGGAAGCAGGCTCCCTGCTGAGCAGAGAGCCCGATGCGGGACTCGATCCCAGGACCCTGAGATCATGACCTGAGCCGAAGGCAGCGGCTTAACCCACTGAGCCACCCAGGCGCCCTAAAGCCACTTTAAAGGTGAAAAGAACAGAGGTGCCTGGGTAGCTCAGTCCGTTAAGCAGCTGCCTCTGGCTCAGGTCATGATCCCAGGGTCCTGGGATGGAGGAGGAAACAGGCTCCCTGCCGAGCAGAGAGCCCGATGCGGGACTCGATCCCAGGACCCTGAGATCATGACCTGA
>NC_081572.1:23737343-23799615 GCF_022355385.1 Mustela nigripes
GCGGAAGGCAGCGGCTTAACCCACTGAGCCACCCAGGCGACCCTACATTTCAGATTTTTAAAAAAGATTTTATTTATTTATTTGGCAGACAGAGATCACAAATAGGCAGAGAGGCTGGCATGGGGTGGGGGTGAAGCAGGCTCCCTGCTAAGCAGAGAGCCTGATGTGGGGCTCGATCCCAGGAACCTGAGATCTTGACCTGAGCCCAAGGCAGAGGCTTAACACTGAGCCACCTAGGCATCCCATTTTAGATTTTTTTTAAAAAGATTTTATTTATTTATCTGAGAGAGAGAGAGCACATGAATGGGGGAGAGGGACAAGCAGACTCCCTGCTGAGCAGGGAGCCCTACGTGGGGCTCCATCCCAGGATGCTGAGATCATGACCTGAAGACAGATGCTTCATCGACTCAGCCACCCAGGTGCCCCACATTTCAGGTGAGTTTTTGTTGTTGTTGCTGTTGTTTTTTGTTTGTTTGTTTTAAGATTTTATTTATTGATTTGACAGACAGAGATCACAAGTAGGCAGAGAGGCAGGCAGGGGGGTGGGGAAGCAGGCTTCCCGCTAAGCAGAAAGCCAGACGCAGGGCTGGATCCCAGGACCCTGGAATCATGACGTGAGCTGAAGGCAGAGGCTTTAACCCACTGAGCCACCCAGGCGCCCCTCAGGTTTTTTTATACACCCTGTTCCTTACTTTATATTTTGATGGACTTGTACTGGATCTTCCATGAGGACCCTCCTGCAAGGGTATCAGGTGCAGAGAGTGCCTGCTTCCCTTCAGTATTGCCTCCAATGAACTGAAATTCCTTTGGCCTCCATTTCCTTAGTTAACAAGCAAGGCCGATGACTGGAGGGATGGAAGTAAGGGTGGAGAGACTTATGAAGCCCTAAATGGACCTTATTTTTTAAAAAGACTTCATTTATTTGGGAGAGAGAGAGAGAGAGAGCACAAGCAGGGGGAAGTGCAGAAGGAGAAGCAAGCTCCCCCGTGAGCAGGGAGCCCGAAGAGGGACTCTATCCTGGGACGCAGGGATCATGACCTGAGCTGAAGGCAGATGCTTAACTGACTAGGCCCCCCAAGTGCCTTTTTTTTTTTTTAAGATTTTATTTATTTATTTGACAGGTAGAGATTACAAGTAGGCAGAGAGGCAGGCAGAGAGAGAGAGGAGGACGCAGGCTCCCCACAGAGCAGAGAGCCCGACGTGGGGCTCAATCCCAAGACCCTGGGATCATGACCTGAGCTGAAGGCAGAGGCTTTAACCCCCTGAGCCACCCAGGCGCCCCCCCCCCAAGTGCCTTTAATTGGACCTTATTTTAAAAGTAGCTCTAACTGGAGCACCTGAGTGGCTCAGTGGGTTAAAGCCTCTGCCTTGGCCTCAGGTCATGATCCCGGGATCCTGGGATCGAGCACCGCCTCGGGCTCTCTGCTCAGCGGGGAGCCTACTTCCCCCTCTTTCTCTGCCTGCCCCTCTGCCTGCTTGTGATCTCTTGTCTGTCAAATAAAAAACTAAAAAAATGAAATAGCTCTAACTGTCCCCTCATGCTCTCCCTGCTGTTTAATGATTTTTACTGAGTCTCAGCCAAAACGGATACTCCTTTTGGTTAGAGGGCGGAGTAACTCTCTGCGAAGTAAGTGAAACAGGGCGTGCTCGGAGTCCCTAGCTTGTGAAATCGCCAAGACCCCTTATTTCAGCGTGTTTTCTCCAGACCAGCTCCAACACCGGAAGGGAGGACTGGGCAGATGCCTGGCTCCTGCCTTCCCATAAACTATGGAATTCGTTTGACACCTCTTGCTGGTAAAAGCTCAGGTGAAGGGATTCTGCAGCCAGACGAAGGCTGGGGTCTCTAAACAGGTTGAAAATGTTATCTGTTTTTTCTCAGAGAGGTCTCTCTCGCTCCGGTGTTTGTTCTGCGATAGCCTTTTACCTTGTCAGCCGCTGAGTCCTTGCTGCTGGCACTGCAGAGCAGACAAGGAAAGGCAAGATCCCACCCCCTACCCCATCCGGCGGGACGGGGAGCACCTGGTGCAGAGAGGCCATGTGCCAGCGGGGCTGGGCAGCCTCAGCACCCGAGCTCACCTCCCTCCTTGTTGTGCTCACCTTCCTCACCTGGAGAGGAGGTGACAGAAAGGAGAAACTAAGTGGGTTTTCTCTGAGGGGATCACACAAGCGCTCTCTCATCTCCTTACCTGCAGACTTAGCAAATTCTTTACAACATCTGATCAAGGAAGGTTTTTGGTTTGGGTTTTTTGATGTTTTACATGTTCTCATGTACCGCCCTGCTGCTAGGATACGATGAGATGCCTTCATCGGGAGCCCCTCCAAGCTCTGCAAAATCGGCGTGTTTTTCCTTTTTTATTCAAGATTTTTATTTATTTGAGAGAGAGACAGCATGAGAAGGGGGAGGGTCAGAGGGAGAAGCACACTCCCTGCTGAGCAGGGAGCCCGACGGGAGACTCGATCCCAGGACTCCAGGATCATGACCTGAGCCAAAGGCAGACGCTTAACCAACTAAGCCACCCAGGTGCCTAAAGTCAGCATGTTTTGTTTTAAGGATTTTATTTATTTATTTGACAGAGGCAGTGAGAGAGGGAACACAAGCAGGGGGAGTTGGGGGAGGGAGAAGCAGGCAGGAGCAAGGAGCCCAATGCAGGGCTGGATCCCAGGACCCTTGGATCATGGCCTGAGCCGAAGGCAGATGCTTAAAGACTGAACCACCCAGTCACCCCAAAGTCTGAGTATTTGTAAAGAAACAGCAAGCTAGTCCGAGGAAGTGGTTTCTTTGGGGCTAAAGTAACATTTGCATAAAGCAAGAGAGTAGATGGCAGACCCAGGTGGTCTCCTGGCCCTAACCGGGCTCTGTGTCCCTCATTCTCCTTTTCCTGTCCCACCCCAGCCTCTTCCTCATCCGTCATCAGGACTCCTCCTTAGGTCCCCAGGACCTGGGCTGAGTTATAGGATAGGCAGCTGCTCATGGCCTCCACTTTCCTGCCTTCCATCTGCTTTGTGTCTGGCCCTGCAGACCAGTGCTGGGAGGCTCACAGGTAGAAGAGGTTGGAGACTTGGACTTTTGATCTGCTTATCCCTCAAAGTCTTCAAAGCACTGACCTCTACATCTACCATGACGGGCATCTCCAACAAGGCCTGGGAGAGGGGGGTGGCTGGGAACGGGGAATGTGGAAGAGGTCTCATTCAGATGAGAGTAGATGGGGTGCCTGCGTGGAGCAACTGATGCTAACCGAGGGGCTCCTGGTATAGGCTCAGGCCCTGATCTCTGGGTTGTGAGATCAAGCCCTGAGTTGGGCTCCCCCCTCAGCATGGAGTCTGCTTGAGATGAGATTCTTTCTCCCTCTCCCTCGGCCCCTCCTGCTCGTGCTCTTTCTCTCAAATAAACAAATCTCTTAAAAAAAAAAAAATGTCGGGGCGCCTGGGTGGCTCAATGGGTTAAGCCGCTGCCTTCGGCTCAGGTCATGATCCCAGGGTCCTGGGATTGAGCCCCGCATCGGGCTCTCTGCTCAGCTGGGAGCCTGCTTCCTTCTCTCTCTCTCTGCCTGCCTCTCTGCCTGCTTGTGATCTCTCTCTGTCAAATAAATAAATAAAATCTTAAAAAAAAAAAAAAAAAAGTGTAGGCAGCTGGGCAGTGATTATCTCTGACCCCAGGGCTGAAAGCCTCTTCTTCTTATCCTTCCATGTATCATGACTCCCATTACTTGGGAAGTCATATCACCCACCCGCCCATCATAAGAATTTGAAAAGATAAGGCCTCAAAGAGAACGCTTCCCAAATTCGTGTTAAGAGCTCCCTTCCCATGTCCCCCAGGCTTGCTGTAACATACCAAACCTGAATCTTTCAGCTTCGAGAGCAGTCATGTTCAAAGCCATCTACAGCTTTTCAAACTTGGAGAAGACCGCTCGAAAGGGAAGATCCCTAAGCCAAACCTCCCATTATGGCCAAAGCCTGGACCATTAGTTGTTTTCATGGACACCATGAGTCCACCAATGCTCGATTTGGACTCTGCAGGAATTTTCAATCTTTTAAAGGTTATAGGGAGAGACAGATTCTCTAATGGAGCCTGGTGATCTTGGATAGTTGGGTAGGCTTCTTGATTTCTGTTCCCTAAAAGGAAAAAGGCAATGACCTAAGACCCTGAACAGGGTCTGATGGTCTGAAAGCTTGGAGTGTGGCTGGGGCACGATGAGGCGGAATAAAGGCCGTGATCCCAAATGCACTGCATATTCCAAATACGTGGGCTTACATATAAATTCTTGAGGGCCAGAGGCAGAAAGAGAAAATCACACACGTTGCCTTTCAGATATGCAATCTTGGGCACACAACTTATTTTCTCTGTGCCGTGGGCTCCCCATAGGTGAGAGTAACGATCATACTAACCTCCCAGAGATAACGGTGAGAAGTAAGGGCTAATAACAAAACACTATATAAATGTCAATAACAACAACGATAACAAAAAATCGTAGCTGCTGTCCTCGAGAAGGGAGGTCAGGGTGAAACACGGTGGAAGAATTAGAGCTTTCTGTGCAGCAATGATAAGGAAGAGCCGACCTGGAGGAGCCGGCTTAGCCCAGGTCATCTGTACTTCCTGACCTTGAGATAATACAGCCTATCCTTCTCACCTGTGCCCATCGTTTCTCTACTCTAATGCTCCTTTCCCTTCTCACCAATTACAGAGGCTCTGCTCAGCAAATGTTTGTTTCCCACAAATGGCTGCCAATCTGACAGTGCTCACCCTCCCGGAGCTTAGGGATTTGTATGGATTATGGTTTTGTTGATAGATGCAGCCCTAGAGGTCAAGAAGATAAACAGAATTGGCAAGAGATAAAAGATTCCTCTCACTTCTCACCAGCCACCAGCCTGCCCCATTGGCTTTTCCTGCCCAGGCCCTGCTCCCTGTATCAACAGAAATAGAGTGACCCGACCAAAGGATAGGATAGTCCCACTCCACTTAGAGCTGATGCGATCACATTTAATATTTTCTGTTCCACTCTGGGCAGTTCATTTTAAGGAAATATCGACTAAGGAAAGAAGAGCGGGATGGGAAAAGATCTGGAGATCGGGGTCTTAGGAGAAATGAATGAAGGAATCAGGAATGTGCATCACTCTAGAGAAAGAGCGAGCTAGGGTCACACGTGACACTCCCAAATATTTGGGAAGGGTTGCTTGTGGAAAAGGAATTCAGAGTCATTCTGTTGAGTCCAGACAGTGGCAAAGTAGTGGGATCGATGGGTACAAATCCCAAAGAGATGAGCTCCTAAATCCATATCCAGAAACATTTCCTATCATTTAGAGCACTTCAACATTAGAGGAATCTTATTCTCCTTTTTTTAAAAAAAGATTTTATTTATTTATTTGACAGAAAGAGAGATCACAAGTAGGCAGAGAGGCAGGCAGAGAGAGAGGAGGAAGCAGGCTCCCTGCTGAGCAGCGAGTCTGATGTGGGGCTCCATCCCAAGACCCTGAGATCATGACCTGAGCCAAAGGCAGAGGCTTAACCCACTGAGCCACCCAGGCACCCCTAGAGGAATCTTCTTGGTGAATAGTGAGTTCCCCATTGCTAGAGGTGTGCAAGCCCAGCCTGTTCTAGGAAAGATTGGGCAAGGGTATAAAGGATAAACATACAGTCTTTTCCATCTCCAAGCTTTTCATTGTTCTTTTGTTTTGATTTGCCCCCACCCTTGGGTCTCTAAGGCCATCACAGGTGGGCACCAGTGAGGATGAGAAAAGAGGGAAGTTCCCAGCCATTGTCAACTTCAGCACTGACAGATATCTGGAAATTCACCCATTTGGCAGAGAAGTAAAAGGTTCGTGCACCATGTTCAGGTGGTGCACAGGGAAAGACAGAAGGGACGAGAAGAGAGGTAGGCAGTGCAGATTGCTCAGTTCTCTCTATGAGCCAGGAAGCAGCGAGATGGTCATCAAGATACATATCTGGTCATCAAAATACATATCAAAGGGCAATATTGATCTGGGGCCCTCCTTGCCCCAGGTCCCTTAGGCACTGAAAACAAAGCTCTCTCTCGCTCTTCCCCTTCTGGAAAGCTGCAGTAGAATCTCATTTGGGGACAGGAGCTTCTTTCCCCAGCTGCCAAAGGCCAAGGGAAAACACCTCTCCCTGTTCCTAGAAGCAGATTTACAAGTAACTTACTCCTTCTCCAAATCTATTCCCTTAAACAACAAAACTCCTCCAATAAGCTTACAGAGTTGTGGAGTGTGTGTGTGTGTGTGTGTGTGTGTGTGTGTGTGTGTGTGTTGGGAGAAGGTTAGAGACCTTTCTCTCCAGGCACACACAGAATAGAAACACCTGCTCTTCAAAACTCCAGGGACCCATGAACTTTTCTCTTCTCCCAAACAAGGGCTTCAGACCTCACTGGGGAGTGGACCCTGCAACTCGGGAAACTGCTCCCAGCTCCAGACTGAGGCGGGAAGGAACTCTGGGGGCGCTGAGTCAGACCCTCCGTGACAGTGGGAAAATTCTCCGCATCTTGAACCCTGCCTCGGTGGAAAGGTCGGGAGGAAGAAGCCTCCCCCAGACTTTGCCTTACCTACGAGAAGAATCTTAGTTATGTCTTGGCAACTGAGCAAACATTTACACTTGTCACCAAAAATAAATTTGAAAACTAAATTTCAAAGGTCTGGAGAGAAAAAAGAGAGAGAATCAGGTCTTTTCTTGTTTTCCAGAGGAGGAATCTGACATTCAGCTCAGCTCGGCACCTGGCAGAAGACATTAGCACGAGAGGTTTGTGTACGGATTATATTAAATTCAAACCTAGGATCCTATTTCCTGCCCCCACGTTGCAGATTTGTGTAAAAGAAAGCTGGAGGAAAAGAAGAGGAAAAAAGCAAAATTTGCTTTAAATTTTTCCAGTCTCCTATGTCCATCTGACTTAGAGAGTAATAAAGAGGCAGAAGATCCATATCCATTGTAGATAAACCTACCTCTCATTCAAAAAGAGGAATTTTTTAAAATGGGATTTTCTTGGGGTGCCTGGGTGGCTCAGTGGGTTAAGCCTCTGCCTTCGGCTCAGGTCATGATCCCAGGGTCCTGAGATAGAGCCCCCGCATTGGGCTCTCTGCTCAGCAGGGAGCCTGCTTCCTCCTCTCTCTCTGCCTGCTTCTCTGCCTACTTGTGATCTCTGTCTGTCAAATAAATAAATAAAATCTTTTTTTAAAAAAAAGACTGTGGGCCCAAAACACCCAAGTGGAAAACAAGGGAAAAAATCAGTTTTACGGATCCTCAGTATTCGATGAAGATAAAGTAGGAGCTTGGCCACGTTTGGGATGTTTTGTTTGTTTGTTTGTCTGTTTTCCTTTGTTTTCATTTTTGCTTTTCCTCTAAGTGCTTAACCACAAGACACCAAACTTGGATTTCCCACCCAGTTCCTTTTCGCTTCCATTCTAGGAATCCTGGAAAGAGAAATTCGATTGAGGGATTTTTAGCAAAAGGCCCTCCTCCTTTTCACCTGTATGCCGAGAACCCTTCTGTTCTCCACTCCCACTTCTCAGGTATTGCTTCGCGCCACTTGCAGTCAAAACACAAACTCAAGGTGTGGGAGGGAAAAAGAAACTTTCCACACCGGTAACAACACCTGTCTCCCTGGGGGACCACCTTCGCCAGCGGTTGCAGCCCCATCTGTGGAGCCGTGTACTGGATTTTTGATTGAAAACACATGTAACAATGCTGGTTTATAGACAGGTCTGCGGATGCACATGGAGGCCAGCGCGACTGCAGGGGTGTGGATCAAGGTGTGGATTTCAATAGGTTTTGAAACGTTTTCACACACACACACACACACACACACACCCCTGCCCTCGGTGGGAGCCTGCCAGCCTGTAGGCTCTTTAAAAGGCATCTTTGCAATTCCCCATTTCCAATGCACCCAAATTACTGAATTTGAATTGCTAAATAGAGACCCCAAGCTGGATTCAGCCCTTTGGCCCCCACATCCACCCCACCCATCCTCTGGGGACGCTGTAGCCTCCCTCCCCCCCCCCCACCGGCTCTTTGTAGCTTCAGCCCCCTGGGAAGGATCTCTCAAACTCCAAAGGTGGGGATTGAACACTGAGTTCCGGAAACTGACGGAGTGTAAATGGAGAAACTGGGGGGTGGGGACGGAAGTTGGGACTGAAGAAGAATGTGGGATAGCTCTTCTGCCACCTACCAGCCTGTGATTGCTTAAACCGAGTTCGAAGACTTGACCTCCTCAACAGCCTGTTGTGCGGATTTTGCCTCTTCAGGCTCCAGATCCTAAAAAACAAGAGCACCTGACCAGCTGCGGCCAGTAAGTCTGAACTAGGGAAGCAAGTTAGAGCCACACCCAGGACCCCCAGCCCTTTCTGCTGAGGAATTCCCTTCCCCCAGCTTTGTTCCTCCCGATCTCAAAACCTAGCCCTAGAGGAGCAGAAGGTGCAGGGGAATTTTTCTTTTCCTTGACAGTTTTCCCTTCCCTTTTCCTGACTGGTCACTTTCTGTTTCTGTGATCAGGACCCATGCATGTAGGTCTGTGGCTGGAGTAGGCAAAAGGACGTCATCAATTGCCAACAATTTCCAGTGATGGCAACAGACCCTGCCAGACTGGGTGATCCTCCCGCAGTGATCTGCCCCAGTGACCCTTCCAGCAGGGGGCCCTCCTTGCCCCAGGTCCCTTAGACACTGAAAGCAATGCTCTCCCTCCATCTCCCCCTTCAGACCCAACAAACCCACGCACTGCCCTGTGCTAATTCACCATATTGGATCTAGAAGGCCCTAGAAGGCCCCAGACATCCCAAACATTTTTAGAAAAGATGAAAGGAAATCTAGGTCCATTCATGTATGGACAGACCCTAGGCTCTGTGGGGTTGAGCTGGGAGATGGAGAAAGAAAGGAAGGCTTATCTGTGACGGGAGCGCCTCCCTGGGATCTCCCCACCAGGATCGCTCCTCAGAAGGACAGCGACTCTTCCCTTTTCTACCAACATTTCTACCAGTCTAAACACTCTGGAGGCACCTGGCTGGCTCTGTCCGTAGAGCATGCGACTCTTGATCTGGGGGTCGGAGTGAGTTCAAGCCCCATGTTGGGGGTAGAGATTACTTAAAAAAAAAAAAAAGCCCAGCTGGGCCTTCAAAAATCCCTTGCATTTCCAAAGTTGAGTCTTTCCTTGAGTTTACTCTTGCTAAACTAAAGGAAGGCCAAACAAAACCTCTGCACTGAGCCCTGGGAACAGATTCGCCCTGAAGCTATGAAGTCAACTCACTCTGTCATTTGCCAGAGATAGACACCTTTAATGCAGGGCAGTAGGAGAGGAAAATGCCTCCCAATCCCCTCGCATCCCTAACCTTTCATTACCTCCATCATATGGAGATTATGATAATACTCTCCAGCGAATCAAACATCTGAAACTGACACCCCTTCAGAACACCAGGTTTGGGGTGCCCACCTTCTAGACAGGAGCATTTTGCTTCAGTCTTCACTTAGCAGATATTTACTGAGCATCTGCTACGTGCCAGGCACTGTTCGAGGCACTAGAAATAGAGCAATGAACAAAACAGACAAAAATCACAGCCTTCACGGACCTTACCTTCTAGACAGAGAGGAGGTATGGGACTGTTTTCATACATGTTCGCTGGGAATCATGGGTCACCTCTTTATTGTATGAGCTCTTTAAGTGTCTTTGAATATTTTTATTTTTTAAAAGACTTTTATTCACTTATTTGACAGAGAGATATCACAAGGAGACAGAAAGGCAGGCAGAGAGATGCGGGGAAGCAGTCTCCCCCGCTGACCAGGACCCCGAGAGCATGACCTGAGCCAAAGGCAGAGGTTTAACCCACTGAGCCACCCAGACGCCCCATCTTTAAGTGCCTTTGGAAAAAGAATCCAAGCTATCACAAGTCTGTGTCTCTATGAGGAAACATAGTCTATAATACTAATAACGTGCAGATACATGACCCTTTGCCGGCCTGGGTCGTCTCCCTGAGCCAACAGTTCCATTTTAGTCACTCTTAGTCCACTCCTTCCCCCCAAAAGACAATCATTTGCTGAGTCTCTCCTCGGGGAGGCCCTGGCTGCTTGCTGGTCCAGCAAGAGTGGAGAGACCAGGGCATGACCCCATGGCCAGAGCCCTTCCCCCGCCCTTCTGGCCTCTTCGATCCCCTGGACAGGCGGCTCCACCAGGGCTGGGGGTGGGGGGCTGCTAGCCATTTTAGGTCTGAACTCTCCATGAACCAGGAAGGGAAGGGGGGACGGCAGAGCAGAGCCAGTAGGAGCAGGCGAGGGAGGCCAGGCTTCTGGGCAAACCTCTCTGGCTGGGTAAATATTGAGCTGCCTCATCTCCAAGGAGGGGGTTGAAACAGAGCTGTCAGAGCAGAGTAAACTGAAGGACGCTTCAGGCCCCTGAGGAGCAGAGAGCACATGCTTTGTGGGGCTCCCTCCCTCCTAGGTTCCCTTCCAGGCAGAAAGGGCTGTGGGGCTCAGAATTGTCTGGACTCAGGCCAGTGAGTTTTGAGAGCTTAGAGGAAATGGACTGGGGGTAGGAAGAGAAAGAGTGATTTTAATTAGCTCTAACTAGGCCAGCAGACTATATCCAACAGCCTGCTTCCCCCTACCCCACCTCCCACCCTCCTAACCCCCACCAAGTTGTAACATTCTTTCTTACTTATGTCTTCTTCTATCCTCAGATGAAAGGAGGAAGGAGTCTAGCTGCAGTGGGATTATTCAGTTGATACGAAAGACAGAGAAAGCAAGCCCAGAGAGATTAGGTGATTTACCAGAGTACACACAGGAATCTCCTGATAGAGTGAACTTGGGTCTCTTGACTCTTACAGAATTCTTTCTGTTCCGAAGCATCTGATCCATTTATTTCCTGATGAAGAGAACAACCGCGGACAGGCACCTGCAAGCATTTGAGCCTCTCTGTTCTCCCAAGAATGGACATTAAATATTTTGCGTCTCTAATGCCTGTCCCACCCAGGACTCACTCTGATTGTGGAAAGCATTTAGAGGGCCAGGGAAAGAACAAAAGCTGAAGCTTCTGGAATATTGTGATAGAGTCCTGCAAAGGAGGTCATTCAAGGGAGTCTTTAGAGTCAGGACTGACTCATCACAAAAAAAGAGAAGGAAGGAAGGAAGGGGGGGGGGAAGAGAAGAGAAGAGAAGAGAAAAGTCTGGTACAGCTGCAAGGCGTGCCAGTCTCCTGGACAATAGTGGGAATGTGCTCAAAGACTTACACAGTGAGTCTGTCCTACCAAGAGCATGTCCTGTCCTGACACTGTACCATTTTTCTATGGGACCACCCTGAATCTTTTCTTTCTGAATTATTTTATTCCATAACAGCAAGCCCCATGGTTATGGGACCAGACGGGCCTGTGGATGCATGTTTGGGGGCGCCTGCCTTCCAGACAGGAGTATTTTGCTTAAGTCTTTACTCACTCAACAAGAAAGTGAGGAGGATGACGAAGGCTGAAGGATATCTGCTTCCATCATGCCAAGACCAAGAACAACTTGGTACAGGAAAGTAAGAGAATGCATATGCAGAAAATCTCTACTGAATGCACCACCAGGCAGTGTTCTAAGCAGTTCTCATATATCTCATTTAGTCTTCAACATCCTCCATTTTATAGCTGAAGAGATGGAAGCACCGGGAAATGGAGTAACCGGCCTAGGGTCACCCAGCCAGTAAGAAGGGGACCACACTGAAAATTCAGTTACACTTTAGCCCTTGCCTCCACCACTCCTCCTGTACCCTCCACCACCCTAAGTCAGGAACTCAATGTGTCTGCTTTCAAAACTTCCTGTCCATCCTCCCGCAATGGAGAAGGGAGGAGGAAAGTGTAAGAGGCCCCAGGTCAGTCTCCCCACTCCACCAGTGAGTGCCCTGAGAGCTGAAGGAAATGACAGTGGGTCTCAGCCAGACCCACTGGACCTGTTCTCAGCCTCCAAGAAGGGAATCCCTTCTGTAGCCCTATAACCTACTGCTAGGCCCATAGGCTTATCAGGGATCAAACAAGCTATGAGTGTGAGAAGTAAGAATGTCTGTGTGTGCACGCCAGAAGGTCCAGATGTGCCCTGGAATAGATTAGGGACCAAAGAAGTGGGAGAGGATATGCTCTTAATAAGGAGAATTATGATTACAGCTCACATTTATTTATTAGGGACTGTTTCCAAGTATTTAATCCCAACATCAACCCTATGTAAATAGGTACTATTATGATCCTCATTTTGTAGGGAATGAAACTGGTCACAGGGAATTAGACAACTTACCCAAGGCCACCAGGCTGTGATAGGCAGGGCTTGAAGGAGTTGAACCCGGGTATCCTGGATACTTCCTAGAAATCATCAGTTTTCCTCTCAGGCTCATCTGGATCGGCCACCCCTGCTCCCCACCCCCCACAATCTCAGTCATCCCAGAGATGTCCCCAGCATCCCCATCCCAACTCCCTTCCAGCAGCCCAGGGGTATGGGCACAAGGAATGTTCATAACAAAGAAACTAACTTAAAAGTAGGAACTTCAGGGTTTTTTAAAATCTCTTTTTCTTGTCTCTCTTGTCCAGGAGATCAAAGGGCCTCACGTTGGGAGAACAAACGCTGAAGAAAAAGGCAAATGAAAGAAGAAAAGTTCACACTTGGGGCTGAGAAACAGATGGTGTGGAGGGTTGGGTGGAGTGGAGCCCTGACTCCCCAACCCCCCTCAGACGGTGGGGGAGGGGTGGGGAGATGCTCCTCAGAAACCTTGACTTGAGAAGAATTCTCTCTCCTATGAAGACTCAAGGGGAGAAGATTCTCTTTAGATTTTAATTGGCCGAACGGGAGATTCCTCTTGAGATGGTCTTGGTAAATCGAGGTCTGGGGGTGGAGGGTTTTCCAGTTCTGAGGAAAATGCGCTGTCAGGTCTCCTGGTGAATCCAATTCCCCTCATCCCCCATCCCCCCACGCTGTGAAAAATCCACCTTTCTACAAACCACAGTGGAATCTATGAGTGAAGCCGTTTGGCATCTCTTCTGGAAAGCTGAGCAATGAACACCATCAACTTAATTCAATAGCAGAAAAATGTGTTTTTGTTTGTTTGTTTTACCATCCTCTCTTTTTAATTATAACAGGAAAATGCACAGTGATCTTTTCTTTCTCGGTCTAAATGCCTTCCGGACTAAATGTCTTCGGTGTAGACCAGTTTGGGGCTTGAGGTTCGAAGTGGGACTTAGAGGAGTGCAAAGTGGGAAAGAGGTGAAGATCTTTGCATCTCAGGAGATGGGAGACTCAGAATTTTTGTGGATTATTTCCAGCCAGTCCCTCAGTTAACAGAATTGATTTGTCCCTCACCCTTCCCTGGGGGAATTTCATGGTTCCTTCTTGGTGATGACCAAAATCAAATGGTCAGCCTCCCCTTTTCCTCCTGTACCCTCCATTAGGCTTCCCCCAGGACCTGTCAGCCCCACCCTGAGGCCCAACTCCACCAGCCCTGTAGTCTTGCCCTAACCACTGCTCCTTCCTTGCCCTGTGTTCCTGCCCATTTGCAGGTCCAGAGGTTGGAGGAGCCATGAATACCCCAAACAGAAGACTCCACTGGCTTCCCATAAATGGTTCCAAGCAAGGGGCGTTTTATTTCCACAGACACTTGCTCTGTCCCCTTTTAGGGGTGACCCTTTTAGGGAGGCCAACCTTGGTAGCAATTTCAATTTAATGTAGAGAGAAGCAGTTAATAAGTGTGTGTGTGTGTGTGTGTGTGTGTGTGTGTGTGTGTGTGTGTGGTTTCAGCCTCTGGGAAAGCTAGGCTTCCTCTAGCAACACACTTCCCCTCCTCTCCAGGGGCTGGGAAGTTATTGATAACGTTGCCTCTCCTATAATGGCACCGTTTTCATTAGGAAGCAAACGCTCAGCGTTTCCTACAGACAATTCTCGTCCTTTTGACCAGCTCTCTTCCTTTGAGGTCAAAAATGAAATAGATGGGGTGGATCGGCACCCCCTTGCTCTCACACCACGGCCGCCCCCTGCCTCCCCAGCTGTCGGGGTTCTTGCGGCCTTTGGACTCCCCGGGTTACCGGAATCAATATCCGGGGACGGAGCCCGCAGGCCCTTGTCAGCTCAAGGGCGGGTGAGGAGGGCGGCATGTTGGCCATCACGGAGCTTCCTGAGCCCCGGGGGCCCCCCACCTCCGCCGACCAAAGGTTTGTCAGTGGGACCGGCCCGAGACAATAGCTGCCCCCGCGGGCTCGCTGTTGGCTTGTTTGGAAAGCCTAGAGGCGCTTGGAGGTAAAAAGGTCAGCGCGGGATTGGGGTTTACTCCGGCCCTCTGGCCCTCCGCCCTCCCCCTCGTCCTCCAGCTGGGCCCGCTGGGCCGGCTACCTGCCCGCCTCCCGAGACCCAGCCCACCCCATCCAGCCCCGTGGCCGCCGCCTCCCCGCTGCCATCCAGCGCCCGGGGACTCTGGACGTTCACCTTGAGCCCGGGGATGGCCCTCTGGAGGCGGCCGGCTAAGGCTAGTCTCCCTGCTACTCTGGCTTCCCTTGTCCCCACGTTCTGGTCCCCCGTTGGTGGAACGGCTCTGCGATGGGGGCGGGAGTGGGCCGGGCGAGGGTGGGGGTGGGGGGTAACCTGTGTGCCAGTCTGCAGTTTGTCAGGGACCCACCCTCTGACATTTTCTGAGCGAGAGCTGGAGGGGCTGGAGCACATTCCACAGCCTCCGGACCCCCCAGTTCACTCCATCAACATTTCTTGAAGGCCCACCGTATGCCAGGCCTGGCTCTGGGCCTGCGGAGAGAAAGCAGGGGAGAGGGGTAGAGGGCTGTTGCCTTCCCCCACACTTCCTCCTCTGTTTTACACCTTTTCTGTTCTCTCCAAACAAGCAGTTTCTCTCTTTTCCTGCCTTCCTCTCAAGACTCTCTCTGGACCTGGACCATTTCCTTCTCCTCCCCCATCTTTTCCCTTCTCTCTTTCCTGGTTCCTCCAATGACCCAAGGACTGACTACTGTTAGACCTGGAGGCTGAGGCCCAGTTCTGCTTGGGACCCACCCAGTAAGTCCTTCTCTTTATCCAGCTGAGATCTCACAGTTCAAATCTTTCCAGCCCAACCAGCTTTCACCAATGCTTCCCCCATCTCTCGAGGGCTCTTGGAGTAGGAAGCCTCCTCTACCCGAGGCAGAAGAGGAGAAGCAGTCGGGAAGAGGGGAAAACACAGACTTTATTGAAATGAGGTAGCTGGAGGTACAGAGAGAACCCAGTTTGCTTGGGGCTCAGGTTTCCAGAAACTCAGGTGGTGCCCCCACTGTTTCCAAGGTCCGGAGAAAGGCTTGCTGCTGCTAGGAGCTCTCGCTGCACCTGGACCTCCCCAGGCTGCCTCGGGGGGAGAGGTGGAGATCGGGAGGAGGGTCCTGGGTTTTCCAGGAGGCAATAAATAGGGGAGGAACTAGCCGGGGCGTGCCTGCGCCATCCTGGTAGAGGCTTGCTGGGGGCAGGCCTCGAACAACGTTCCAGAAGTCTCCGGAGTACCAAGTTCCAAAACACTTTGGTGGCTTAGAGATGAGGTCGCTGGTGGGAGGAGGCAGGTCTCAGAAAACAACCTCTGGAGGCTGCATTAGTGCAATACAAATGTGCCAGGAGGGGGTTAATAAGGTTAGATGGGGGGGGGGGGGTGTTTTTGGTCTGTCACAAGGCAGCTGGTGTTATTGTAAGGTCTGTGGTGACGGAAGAGATTAAGCATCAGTCCTATGCCTGCACCCAAAAGCCTCCCCCAAGAGACACTTCAAGGCCTTCCCTCTGTGCCAGCCTAGAATGGGGGAGTTGGGATCCCAGCACAGAAGAGTCCTCGCGGCTCAAAGGCACTGAACTGAATACGAGGAAGTTGGAAGGGAAAGGAGAATTCGGGAGGATGACGCTTGCTCCTACCCCACCCACGTGCTGATCCCCAGATGAAAGGCGGAAGGAAGCCTTTCCGTCCAGAGTTGACAGGGTTCCGCATCGTCGTCTCCCAGGTCTCGGGTCCTATAGAGTCCCCAGCCAGCAACACCCCGCCCAGACCAGAGGAAAGTGTTTCCCTATTCTCCCCAGCTGTAACCTGGCGCCCCTGCCTTGGTGAGGGTCGCCCGACGCCTGGGTTCGGAAGAGCGGAGGAGCCCCCACGGTTGGTGAGGTTTCTTTCAGGAGGTGATGGAGCTGGGCGAGGCCTCCGGGGAGGTGCACGTCGACTGGTCTGATGCGTCTCCAGTCGCCTCCCTGGGACAGCCCGGAGGGGCTGGGGGCATCCGGCCTCCCTCCCGCTCGCGCTTCTTCTGCTTCATGCGCCGGTTCTGGAACCAAATCTTGACCTGCGTCTCGTTGAGCTCCAGGGTGGCGGCGATCTCCACCCTCCGGGCGCGGCTCAGGTACTTGTTGAAGTGGAACTCCTTCTCCAGCTCGGTCAGCTGCCGCGTGGTGAAGTTGGTGCGGAGGCCGCCGGGCGCGCCCAGGCCCAGCTCCGACACCTTGGCTAGGGGCGGGGCGGGAGAAAGGGCCGCGTCAGCTCTCTCGCCCCCTCTCCCCTGCCCCTCTCCTCCTCCCGGGCCAGCTCTGCACCCCCAACGTCTGTCCAGCTTAGCTCTCAACGTGCCCTTGGATCGCCAGACACCCCCAAGGTGACCTCCAAATTCAGACGGACCCCGACACTTCCGTCCCCCACCCGGCACGGGGTGCAGAGTCCACGTTGGGCACAGAGATGAGGAAGCAGGGGTGTGTGCAGACTTCCCTGCAGAGTAGCCGGGCACTCCCTGGGTGGGAAAAGCCCTGCTGACCTGAGACGGGGGCGAAGTACTCTCACCTGCCCCCACGGGGGCGGCTCCACCTGTCCTACCAGCCCAGGCTGGGGGCACCCCCCCTCCTGTCTTTGAGCCCCGGAGAGGAGGTGACCACGCCTGACTCCTACCTGTCTTGGGGGGATTCCTCTTAACCTTCATCCAGTCGAAGGTCCTGGCCGTGGGGGTGCTGGGTTCTGACGGGCAGGGCGATTCCTTGTCCTCCGAGAGGAGCTCAGCATAGGCCGATGCAAAGCTCGCTGTCTGCTCGTTCCCGAAAGGGGGCTGCGGGGGAGGGTACGGCCCCGGGCCCGCTCCACCGGTTCCATAGCCGTCGGACAGGCCCCCTAGCTGGGCCCCATAGCTCGAAGGATGATAATAGCTTCCATCTCCTTCAGGTTGGCCCAGAGGATAGTACTGAGAGGGCCCATAGCTGGGGCTGCAGGCCGTCGGGGCGTACCCCGAGGTCGCGGAGCTGGGGAAGGGCACCCCGAGCGCCGAAGGCGGCTGCGGGGTGGGATAGCCTGAGTTCTGCTGGAGCGCGGGGCTGGGGAGTCCCCCACCATAGCGGGTCTCGCCTGCGTAGCTGTCAACAGCCGGAGCCGAGCTGGGAGGGAAGGAGGTAGGGGCGCTGTGGGCGCTGTAGGCGCTGGGTCCCCGGTTACAGAGTGGGTACTCTAAGAAGGAGTTCATCCTATTATAGTCCATGCGTGGAGGCCACAGGAGGGTCGGCCCGTTTGGGGGAGACACCCTCTTGCCCTACAACCTTTCGGCAGTATGTCACAGCGCTGAAGCCTGCATCCATGGCCCGGCCCAGCTCGCTTGGGCCAGGGCTCCCCCAGGAAGGGGGTAGGGAGTGGGGGTGGAGGGGCGCATGTGATCTCTCCCAGGCCAATGGGCGCAGCGGGCCAGAGTTTGGCAGCCCCAGCGCCCATCCATCACCCCCCAAGCATTAGCATGACAAAGACACTTCAATCACCCGCAGCCCATCCATCTGAGAGCGACGTGGAAGCGTCAAAAACATCTTTCTTCAAAGACTTTTGGAAAGAAGGGACCAGAGGGAGAGGGGGTAAAAGTTAGAGGAATATTCAAGACTTTCCTCCCCTCCCAACCCCCAAGGCCTTCAATAGGCTCCTGGGTTATTAGATTTGGACAAATTCAACCCAGCTGCCCCTCACTCCTCCCACCCCCAAAAGAGCTCCCCCACCCCAAGGCTGTAGACTGGGAGGTGGGCAATCCAGCCTCCTTACTTTGCCCAAAACTCCCACCCCGGTCTGCTTTTCCCGATTTATCTTGGGGTGATGGGCTAAGACAGTGGGGGAAGGTGTGTTATCTCGGGCCAAATGGATAACTGTGAAGGAAGAGGGTGCAAAACACCCAAGGGTGGGCCAGGGTCTAGAGTCTAGAGGAAGAATTCATTAACGGAGAGGTGGGAAATGCATCTCAGGGAGCAAGGCAGTATGACAGAAATGTGGAGAGGAGGATGAGAAACGCCCCATTTCTCTTTCCAGCTCTCCACATAAACGCTCTCTCCTCATTCACACATCCATTTCTCTCCCTCAGCCTTGCTGTATATTCTGTCTCAATCCATCTCTCCATTCGTCCGTCTCTCTCCATATTTATATTCGCTCCCTACCTATCCATCACCTCATCTCTCCGTGTATTTATCCTCTCTCTAGCCATCCAGAGCTGTAGCTGGCTTGCTCACTCAGACGCAAATAACTCCTTGTATCTCTCCAGAGAGCCACAACGGGCACTGAGCTGGGTTATGTTTACAGGCGAAGAAGAGGGAGATCTTACTCTCTTTCTCAAGTGTGTAAAACTAGTGGAGCTAACTCTAGGAAGCGAACTGAGGGTTCTTGTAGGGAAGGGTTTGGGGGATGGGGTGAGGGGGTGACAGGCACTAAGGACGGCACTTGATTTAATGAACACTGGGTGTTGTAAACAACGGATGAATCACTAAATTCTGAAACCAAGAATATACTGCATGTTAACTAAATGGAATTTAAATTAAAAATTTTTAAGTAAAAAAATAAGTAAAACTAGTGGAGTCCCTGTATTCCCCTGGCTGCCTCTTACCCCTCTCTCCCTCACCACCTTCCATCTCTTTCCCCTACTCTCCCTCCCCCCCCAACAAAAAAAATCTTAAGCCTCAAATTCATAAACCCAATACCAGTCGTGTCTTCAAGATTGGTCATATTTTCAACGAACTTTCTAGAATAAATTAAGGGAGCTTGCTTGGAGAATGGGAGAACCCGTTTAGAGGTCCTAAGGTTCAGGAGTGGAGCCTCACCCCTCTCTGCCCTGTGTGTTTGTTGGGTTAGGGTTGGGGAAAGGGGCGGGGAACAGGAAGTCCTTCTCTCTCTTCAGACCTGGATGGGGCTGGAAGAGAAGCTCTTAGGTAGAGCCCATTGATTCTCCTCCTCCAGACTCTGAGGACAAGAGCTTGGCGCAATCCAACACCCACGCTCATTTGTAACCTGTCAGGGTGTCTGCCTGACTGGAGGCCTGGGGCCGGGGCTAGGGCAAGTCCAGGAGGGCAAGAGTTCAGGGAGGGATCTCTGTAAACAATTGAACTCAGGAGAGGAAGGGAAGCAAGCAGGTGGGACAGGTCCACGAGAAGGACTCTCAAAGTTTCTCAGCTTTCCCCACCCCCTGCAAGGGCATAGTGAGTCCTCCTCCTTTGCAAAAACCCCAAAGCCACCCCCGCCCTCCCTGTGTCTCTCCCTATTTCTGTTTCCCATTTCCCCGTCATTTTGCCTGTCCTTTAGAGTCACTTCTCCGGCTTTCCATCTTTATTACCAGAATCACACAGTCTTTCTCTTCTGTTAATAACAGTGAGCCTAGCTTAGCTCCCCAACTATCAAAGCTTTTCACAGGCTCCTCGCCCCTTTCCTTCCCCACCAGTACTCTGCTTGGGACCAGAACAATTTGGTGGGGGAAGGGGGGCCAGCTGGTAACTTCTTTAAGGGAGATGCAATGGGGGAGGGGGAGAGAATGTTCACTGCCAAAGGGATGAGGGCAGACAAAGGGAAGGAGAGTTGAGATAGGGGCAGGGCCAGCCTGCAGAGGCATTGAAGAGAAAAGGAACATGGAAGTGAGAAAAAGTGTATTTCTTTCTAGTTCCCCTTTTGAGGTTTGCAGATGTTTCTAACTTTTTCGTCTCACTTTAAGATATTCTCCGTGGAGGCTTTTGGAGAAGAAGAATTTATTTAGGGTTAGGGTTTCTCTTCTAGCCCCAAATCTGATGAAGGCCTATGTCTGACCTGACTGTGCTGTCTCTCAGAGACTTGAGATTTCCTCACTCTCTACCCTTCCCTCAACCCAGAAAGAACCCACTCGCCTCCTCCCTTGCTTTTCCAATTAAGGCAGCGATTTGAAGTCTAAATGAAGAAGTGGGGGTGTCTGGGTGGCTCAGTGGTTTAGGTCTCTGCCTTGGGCTCAGGTCATGATCTCAGGGTCCTGGGATGGAGCCCCGCATCTGGCTCTCTGCTCAGTGGGGAGCCTGCTTCCCTCTCTCTCTCTGCCTGCCTCTCTGTCTACTTGTGATCTCTGTCTGTCAAATAAATAAATAAAATCTTTAAAAAAATAAGTAAATAAATGAAGAAGTGAATTCCAAACCAGTTTGTTTGTCTGGTTTTAGAGGGGGGAGGGGCAAAGGGAGAGGGAGAGAGAGAGAATCTTAAGCAGGCACTACTACCTGTGTGGAGCCTGACTCAGGGCTTGACCTCACAACCCTGAGACCATGACCTGAGCTGAAATCAAGAGTCAGATGCTTAACCGACTGAGCCCCCCAAGCACCCTGTAAACCAGTATAATGAAAGAACAGAAATCTGCTTGGGGGCTGGGGAAATGTGTTCTCCCTAGTCACAGCTGAAGTCACCAACAGTCGATTATTAATGACAAAGATGCGAAGAGTTGGGGGAAAAGTGTCTTAAGAGATATTGTTGATTACAGGGATAGCTTTAGCCTCAGCTGTCCAAAGTCACTATAATCCCTAATGCATCCCTGAGTCTTGCTCCCTTCCCTTGTGTAGCAGAAAGATTAAAACTTCCCCCAAATTCCTGTTGGCTCCCTCAGCCCCAGCCGAAATGACTGGCAAAAAAAAGTAACTTAGGGGTACCTGGGTGGCTCAGTGGGTTAAAGCCTCTGCTTTCGGCTCAGGTCATGATCCCAGGGTCCTGGGATCGAGCCCCACATCGGGCTCTCAGCTCAGCAGGGAGTCTGCTTCCTCCTCTCTCTCTCTCTGCCTCTCTGCCTCTCTGCCTACTTGTGATCTCTGTCTGTCAAATAAATAAATAAATCTTAAAAAAAAAAAGTAACTTAGTTCTCTACCTTCCCAAGTCACTTCCTTCTTACAGGAAACATCACCAGCCTCTGGCCTGAGGAGGAAGTCTTTGAATCCTGGATTCCTTGCTAAATCCACAGCTCAGTACAAAACATAACAAAACACACGAACAGGCAGAAGTAATCCACAGTTGGAGTAACCTATGGGCTTTCTGGATGACCAGATTAAGTTCGCCAGAGAACGTCTGGCTGTATCCAACACCAAGTGGAATAAAGTTAATTGATTTCCTCTTTTCTAGAATCTATTTAGACATGGAAGAGAGCAAGGACACCATTTTCAGTTTTAGAACTGAAATGATCTTCGAGAGGTGCTCACCCTTATCACAGTGAGACTGGGGATATGTTAGAAGTTTATACCTGATTCTGGTGTTTTTGTGGAGGACGCTGCTTTTCTGGGGTTTGGGGGAGGTGGGTAGCATGAGCAATCTGTACTGTTCCTCCATAACGTCCTCAAGAGTCACTCTGCCCGTTCTCCCCAGCTCAATTCTTGAGGCCCAAGGCCCAAGGCCAAGCCCAAGATCAAAGTTTGGAACTTAAGAATTAAAAGGGCAATCAGGGTTGTAATTTTTTCTCTATAAGAGATGGCTCTTAGGGTGCCTGGGTGGCTCAGTGGGTTAAAGCCTCTGCCTTCGGCTCAGGGTCCTGCGATGGAGCCCCACGTCAGGCTCTCTGCTCAGCGGGGAGCCTGCTTCCTCCTTCTCTCTGCCTGCCTCTCTGCCTACTTGTGATCTCTGTCTGTCAAATAAATAAAGTCTTTGGGGGGAAAAAAAGAGAGATGGTTATCGGAGGAGAGGATGGAATCTGAATTCAGTGGTGTTTCTCTTAATATAGGCGGATTAAATTGTCACAAATCTGGTTGAGAACCATGGATTATGGGCAGTACATATTATAAGGGGAAGATTACTAGTTTGGGGGCCAGAATACTTGGATTTAAATCCTTGCTTGGCCATTTCTTAGCATTATGGCTCTGGGCGAGTTTCCTCATCTTTCTGAGTCTCAACCTCAGAGAAGAAGAATGGTGTTTTGGGTTTTTTTACGATTTTATTTACTTATTTGACAGACAGAGATCACAAGTAGGCAGAGAGGCAGGCAGAGAGAGAGGAGGAAGCAGGCTCCCCAACGAGCAGAGAGAGCCCAGGACCCTGGGATAATGACGGACCCTGGGATCATGACCTGAGCTGAAGACAGAGGCTTTAGCCCACTGAGGCACCCAGTCACCCCAGAAGAATGGCTTTAATTCTACTTACTTCACTGCATTGTTAGTAGGATTAAAGCAAACATGGAAATATAAACAATGGAGAACTCTATAAATGCCTGATATTAATATTACATACACATTCTGAAATAGTATGAGTCAGTCTCCTGTTTTTTAATATAACTGGCATATTAAAATATGGAAATATGTGACAGGAAAATAGCATATGTGCTTCATTTTCATGTAACATATCACCATATATTATACAATATGTATTTTGTCATATGCAAATTTCATTGAGATTAAGAAGTTTGTCTCTGTTTAAGCAAAGGATTTTCTTCTAAGCTGCAGAGTTCTTTGGCCTGATATTATAAGCCTGATATTATATAATCTGTGAGAACCCAAATGATTAAAATTGTAGCAGAAGGATGAGGTTACATATTAGCAAGAACTTCCTGATCTTCCAAATATTTAGAAAAAACGTTCTTTTAATTTTTTTTATTTTTAAAGATTTTATTTATTTATTTATTTATTTGGCAGGGAGAGAGACACAGTGAGAGAGGAAACACAAGCAGGGGGAGTGGGAGAGAGAGAAGCAGGTTTCCCACAGAGCAGGGAGCCTGATGTGGGGCTCGATGTGGGGCTCCATCCTAGGACCCTGGGATCATGACCTGAGCCGAAGGCAAACACTTAACAACTGAGCCACCCCAGGTGCCCTAGAAAAAGTTTTCTAGGGAGGATGTTGTTTCTCTCTTTCCTTGAGGAACTTAGCTTACATACTGCCCTTCCTGGGTGGGAGCAGGGGTTGAACCTGACTTCTGTGTTCTGGATAGATTTCATTTGGACTGAAAGGTAAGTCAGAGACTTGGAATCTTTCTAAGATGAAAGTTTAGAGTGACATGAAGAGTTGAAATAATCTTATACTCAGTTGGGTTTCTCTGAGTGTGTTAGTTGCGGCCAAGATACCCACTTTGGAAACTTTTTTTTTTTTTAAGATTTTATTTATTTATTTGACACAGAGGGAGAGAGAACACAAGCAGGAGAAGCAGCAGGCAAAGGGAGAAACAGGCTCCCCGGTAAGCAAAGAGCCCGATATGGGACTTGATCCAAGGACACTGGGATCATGACCTGACCTGAGCCCAAGGCTTAACTGACTGAGCCACCCAGGTGTCCCCACTTTAGAAACTTTACAGAACAATGATCAAGATGACTTTGTATCTGGACACTGTCCAGACTACAATTTTTCTGTGGTGCTTAGGAATTAGAGAAGGCTTTAGGAGGGCTCTTTTCACTGTTGACTCTCTTCTCAGGAGGAAGCAAGTTTGTTAGATCTCCTTCAGGCACTATATATCTGCTTCCCAGCTGAGTGTGAAGAGGGGGGATGGGGTGGGGACAGGAGGGCAGAGCTGAGCTGAGCTGAAGAGCTCAAAGGAGGATTTGGGCCACACCAGCCACAGCAGGTAGAGGGGGATGGCATGGGGGCTAGAGGCCACTCTTTTTGAACCGAGAACACGTATTTGAGGAGAGCGCTTTCAAGAAGATGTACAGGAGGGCCACGGAATGCTTGTCAGAAACGTAGAGGAAAGGTGGGCAGGGAAATTCATCAGGGCTGTTCAGGGAGCCCCAGAATTTGTACCCCCCAGCAACCAGCCAAAACTTGACTTAAAGGGACTTTTAAGGTTCTAATACACTGTGTCAAAACAGTTTGGTGACTATTTTTGTACAAAATGTCATAGTGGGGTGTGTGTGTGTGTGTGTGTGTGTGTGTTTAAGATTTTATTTATTTATTTGACACAGAGAGACAGCACAAGTAGGCAGAGGCAAAGCAGCAAGCAGAGAGAGGGAGAAACAGGGAGTCCGATGCGGTGCTCCATCCAGGACCCTGGGATCATAACCTGAGCCGAAGGCAGATGCCCAACCGACTGAGCCACCCAGGCACCCCACCCTACTGTTTCTGACACAAGAAGAAACATAACGGGGGCACCTGGGTGGCTCAGTGGGTTAAGCCTCCACCTTCGCCTTCGGCTCAGGTCATGATCTCAGGGTCCTGGGATTGATCCCCGAATCAGGCTTTCTGCTCAGCAGGGAACCTGCTTCCCCCTCTCTCTCTGCCTACCTCTCTGCCTGCTTGTGATCTCTGTCTGTCAAATAAATAAATAAAATCTTAAAAAAAAAGAAAGAGAAAACATAACCAAATGTTGGGGAAGGTGACAAGAGATGAAAGTCAAAGGAAAACTTGGTTAGGACACTTCTGCATACTCATGTCTATTGAATACTTGGCACATTTCACTACACCCAAGACTCCTTTGTAGAAAAGATTTCTTTCCCTGTTAGTTTAAATAATGATTGCGGGCATGATTGTTGGTATAAAGATGCAAATTAAAATGTGTTAAAATGGCCCTACCAGATATTTGGGAGGTGAGTTGTTGTCAAACATCAAAAGCCACCACCTCCATTTAAAAGCCCATGACACCAGCCATAATAAATATTGAATACTTTGTGAAGACTTAACAAATATACTTTGGGTATTTATTGATGCAGAGGATATTAGAGGCATTAGTTTTTCCATTTGTTTTACAGATGGAGAAACTGAGGTCTAGAAGGGGAAGGTACTTGCCTGGTCCTGAGTTGAAAATCTTTTTTTAAGGACTCCAGGTTATCATAATGGCAAATAATTTCTCAATCTAATGGTCCTTTTTCTTTTCACCATAATATTAATGAGCCATTCTTCTTAAAAGATGACGCACCAAGAGCAGGGCCGACTGACCAGCAGCTTTCGGGACTGCACCGAAACCGTCTCACTCCAATCACAGCCAATTTATAACCAGTCTGTGCTGCAGACCACTGGTACTTGGTCCTGACCCTAGAGTAGCCCTGCCCCAGTGGGATAAGTTGAGTGCAGCTGCCTGGCACCACTATCAGCTTACCATCATGTGGGCAAGGGAGGGTGTCTGCTGCCGAATCTGGGAACCCCTTCCTCTTCTCCTTCCTTCTCCAAAGCCAGCTGGGAAAACTCAGGCTAAAGAGGATGGCCCCAGAGATGAAACATGGAAAAGGAGCTGATTTGGAACACAGGCATTCCGAGTGCCAGTCCTTTATGAATCCCAAATTGGCGGGCATTCCTTTGATTTTGAAATTCCATGGGGAGATTGAAAACAGGAGTCCTTTCCTTCTGGAAATGCATTGTCTCTTTGTGCTGCTGTAGTGGCATCAGAGATGGTGAGTTTTGTGAATATGGAAAAGGAGGGATTGAAAGATTCCTGTGCTGCCTGTAAGGAGAGTTCCAACTCCTCTCTAATAATCAACCGAGGAAAATGCTAGAAATGCTCCTGATTCTCTGGATTCATTGCTTCCCTTCCTCAGGATACAGAAAGCACCTAGATCTGAACAGGTAGATTGATCTTTTGGCTAGATCCTCCTGGCCCTCCACTCACTTCGGCAGGGAGGAGTCAGGTCCCGTGCAGCCTCAGGCAGGAGCTGAGATTCCCTGTCCTTTGGGGCCACTGGTTTGAGTTGGGGAGGACTGGAAGGGAGCAGCCAGGTTAAGCAGCTCAAAAATTCTTAAGCACAGAAGGAAGGCAGGAAGCAAGGTGGCACTATGGTCTAGTAGGGCTGCTCAAACTCTAATGTGCATATAAATTACTTGGTGATGGGCGAAATTGAGATTTTGATCTAGTAGACTTGGAGGAGGGCCTAAGAGTCTGCATTTCTAACTAGCTTACAGGGAGTGCTGCTGCTGCTGCTGGTCCATGGAGTAGCAAGCCTCTTAGAGAAAGGAGGCCTCACAGGCTCCAGAGTGTTGCAGACCAAGGCATGATCCCAGGGTGTGAATTCTCTCCAGCAGAGCAGATCCTGTATTTTTGGCATTGATGAAGGGTGCTCTCCTTTTGACCAAAGAAAGCTGGAAGGTGGGCAATTAGCAAGATCCTTCTGGTATTCTTGATCTTTGTAACAACCTGCTATAGCGGAAAGAGCATTTTTAATTAGACCAAATTATCTAGTTTGGCTGTCCATAGAAATCAAAGCCCCAGCTGAAATGCCTGTTTCATTTTGTTGGTGTAGAGATGGCTATGTGCTGTGATTTTTAAGATACTAAGCACTGCCTATGGGCATATTTTATGGAGAAATAAACACACAGCCCAGTGAGATGTATAGTGTGGTTTTAATATATTGTATATTTGCTTATTTATGGAGAAAATAAATACACAAGCCAATAAGCTGTGTATTATTACTTTAATATATTGAATTTATTTCATACCTATATATTTTATGAGGGAAAATAAACTAATAAGATACACGATATTATTATAATAACACATCTAATTGTTCTATATTAATTTATTTATGAAAGAAATAAGTGCAACTTAACATGACATAAGATTATTTAATGCAGGAGATGAATTCTATATTAAGACAGTTTAAGGGATTAAATTCCAACTGAATAAGATGTGTGCACTTCCCACACTGAGGGACCAGTTAAAAAAATATGGGAGCGCCTGTCTAGTCCTATGTGTCATGACCTCTGTTGGCTCCCGGCTTTTTCCTGACAGTTGTTGCCTCTCGGTGCCTGGTACTCCAAGTCCCCGTCCTGCTGGTCCAGGGGAAAGTCTGGGAGGCCCAGGAAACAAACTGCTTTCTGAGAATGGCAGCATCTGCTGGGGAGGTAACCCTGCGGTGTCTGTTTCTGAGCCAGAGAAATATTAAGTAAACCTAAGGAGGATGGATGGCTTTCCAGGGCCCTTTAAATCTCCGCGTTCCCCGGAACAAACCAGGAGGCAGATGGGGGAGATCGATCCTCGGCTTCCCGCTTTGCCGGGTTTGCAAGGAGCCGGGCAGGGCGCGGTGGGGGAGAGCCGACCGTGGTGAGAAGGCAGATGAAGTTGTTGGTAAGACAGGCGGGCCTGCATCTGGAGCGAGCTCCGGCCGAGCTTCAGATCCCAGCGCGAGGAACCCAAAGTCAGAGCCGGCGAGGCCGACCCGGGCCTGCACGCTCAGCCCCCGCCCTGCGCGCCCGCCCCGCGCGGCCTCCGCGTCCGCCTCGCGTCCTCAGCCTTCGCCGGCGGCATTTGTCTAAATAAAACAGAAACGAAAAGGAGGCTCCCTGGCTCTTGTTCCTCCGTAGCGTCTGGAAGGTCCGGAAAGGAGACGGCGGGCGCGGGGACCGAAGCCTCCCGAAGCGGCTGTCATGGCGGCCACCGTCTCTTCCCTCGCCCTCCCTGCAGCCGGGCCCCAGCGCCATTTTGAGGATCTGCCTTGCTGCCCAGTCGCCCTCCCGCTCTCCTCGCTCCTCCTTCCCGCCCCCGCAGGCCAAGCGTCTCCCGACGCAGGCCGGGCCTCCCCGGGCTCGCGGCCCCGCCGCTCCGCCGCCGCCCTCCCTACCCCGAAGCCCCGTGGTGGCCGCCCTGGTGCGCTGCCCGCTCCGCGCTTCCCCCGGCCTTTCCGGCCCACTTGGAATCTGCTGCCGGAGAAAACGCCCGATCCCTCCGCTCGACGCCGTGGCCCGGCCCATGTCCACCGGCCTCGAGTCTCAGGCTTCCTGCGTTCAGGAAAAATAAAGCCTTCCGACCTCGCTTGGGGGCACTGAAGCGAGGAACCCGGGAAACCTGCGGACCCCTCCAAATTTGGCTGAACCTCTGCGCCCCCTCCCACGACCCCAAAGCCCGTCCCCGAGGCCTTCTTCTCCTGCCCCCCTTGTCTAAACCTTCTCCCGTCACCTGCCCACCTTTATTTCTAAGAGGTCCCAGAACCCTAGCGCAGGGCCAAAGGCCATCTGTTAGAGGGTGTCGAGGTGACAGAGCTACCAGCAACCCCCCCCCCCGCCACACAACTCCTCCGGAGCTGCGGGCCGGGCCGAGAAGCGGTGGCCAAATAGGGTTACTTTTGTACCACCCGGACTTAGCGGCCCAGGGTCGGGCAAGCCGAGCGCGAAGGAGTAACAGCAGGCCTAGTGGGGGGATGCAGGGAAAGGGACTGGGTCCCAACACAAACACTCATTGTCGTATTATAAAGACATTTATTTAATCTATGAAAATAATGTACAATAAATACTTTCCCCTTTTCCTATTATTAAAGAGTTTTAATAAATAATCTACGGTCTAAAACTTAAAAAAGAGAGAGAGAGAGAGAGGAAAATAAGTTCCTCTAGTTCTTTTTTTAAGAAAGCCCCCCTAGAGTTTAATTATTCCTGAGATTTCGTTGGAAGGAGTCTACCAAACGGAATTTTCCGGTGTAATTTTTCAAAAGACGCCCGAGTGCCCAGCATTGTCGAGAGAAAAGAAAGGAAATGGATTAAACGCTAATTCCGTAATACCTGAATTTTAGCAAAACACATAACAAAACGTCTAAACGACTTGGGGGAGGAGGGGTCCTCGGGTTTTCCCGCAGACAGCGGAGGGGACGGGGTCGAGGGGACGGGGTCGAAGGGCCCGGGAAGAGAAACAGGTTAGGGGAATTGCAGGTCGATGGCACAGAGGGTGCTGGTGAAGAAGTCCAGCTCCTCCTCGGAAAAGGGAACGGGGCTGTCGAGCGAGCCCTGCAGGCTGGGGGAGAGGCCTCCGGACAGCTGGAGACAGGAGTCGGCCGCGAAGAAGTTGAGGTCAGGCAAGAAAGGCGAATCCTGCCGCTCCGGGAAGGCATCCTCCGGCAACAGCTCGGGCTCCAGCCCGGCGGCCGCGCGCGGACCGCCCCCCACGTGAGAGGTCAAAGGCTGGGGGCCCTGGGCGCCCGGGGGGGCCGGCGCGACCTGGGGCGGGCGAGAGCAGGCTTCCCGCGCCGCCCGCGAGGCGGAGGGGCGGCCCCGGCTGGCCACAGGCTCTTCGGCGGGCTCGCCGCCGTCCTCCGGGGCGCCCGGGCCGGCCGGCTCCCCATCCGACGGCTCTCGGTGCTGCGTCTGCCGCTTGTGCTTCATGCGTCGGTTCTGGAACCACACTTTGACCTGCCTCTCCGTGAGGTCCAGCAGGGCCGCGATCTCGACGCGGCGCGGCCGGCACAGGTACTTGTTAAAGTGGAATTCCTTCTCCAGCTCCAGCAGTTGCGTGTTGGTGTACGCGGTGCGCAGCCTGCGCGCCCCGCTGCCGGCGGCCTCCGGCAGTCCCGGGCCATCTGCAGGGAAAGCGGGCTGGGCGTCAGAGCGGGCCGTGTCCCCGGCCCCAGCTCACTCGGCTGAAGTGAAGACCACCCGATCCGCCAAAAAAAAAAAGCCTGTATCAGCAGTACCCTCCCTCCTCCCGCCTATCGAAGCGGTTCGCTCTCACGGCGTTGCCTTCTTTCCTGTCCCCCTCCTGCCGGCAGCCCCGGCCCGGGTCAGGGCAAAGCATTAGAAGAGCCGCCCACGGGCCACGCAAGGGGTAGGGAGCGGCTCTCTTTTGCCCCCCCAAACCTCAGAGCCTCCCTCCTGAGTCCTTGGAGTAGACCCCTCAATTCAGCACGTTGGAGCTCAACCCAGAGAGAGGGTTCCTTAAAAAAGATTGTTCCTCACCTCCTCTCCTCCCTTGCTTTCAAAGCCCCCTCTTTTGGAGCCAGGGGAATTGGGGCCGAATCTTTTCTTGCCCTCAGATTCAACAACCCAGCAACACGACTTTCATTCCTCCACACAGATAAAGGTTAAAACCTCAATCAAATCCTTTTCTTCTAGCAGAGAAAAAGCTCTTCCCCAACCTGCTTCCAAAAATCTGCTATAGTGGGGAAAAAAAAAAAATTTGCTGGCAGCGGCCAGGCCTGAACCCCAGCAGCGTATTCGCTCCCTCATCCCTGGAATCGACCCGGCAAGGATCCCCAACAGGCTCGACACCTTTTCTACCTCCCCCATCGCTTTCTCCCCCTCTCTTCTAGCTGCCCCTCACCCCACCCCTACCCCGCTAACCGACCTGCTGGCGAGCCGACCCCGGAGGCCGAAACGGAGGAGGTGGCCGGGGGAGACGAGGCGGATTGGCTGGGTTTCTTGGCGGATTTCTTCTCTTTCATCCAAGGGAACTCGGGGACCAAGGGGGCGGCGGGGAGCGGCGGCGGCGGCAGAGCGGGCCCATCTTCGGCTCGCTTTTGGCTGCCGGGTCTCTGAAGGGTGGAGGCGCCGGGCTGGAGACTGGGGAAGGTTTGCTCGAAAGGAGGAGGAGGAGGAATTAATGTCGACTCCTTGATTGATGAAGTTTGAAATGTCTCCAAGACAGCGGGGAAGGAAGTCAGACACTCCGCGAGCGATGGCTGGCTGTTTATAAACCCAATCTCCCTCTCAAATTCAAAATTCATGGCTTTCAATGGTGGGGGAGGGGGCCTGCTGGGGGGGGCTTCAGGAGGGAGGATCTGAAGGGACCCCCCCTCTTGCCCCCCCCAGGTTTATGTGATGGAGCGATTTTGGGAGGGGGAGATTTCGCTCTTTCTCTTTCTCTCTCTCTCTCTCTTTTTTTTTTTTTTAATTTTGGGCCTTTATAATTGTATATTGCTGATAAATACAAGCGTATGGGGACTCTCTCTATTAAACCCAGGACTCCGGCGAAATTGCAGGGAATTCATGGTCACGGGACTGGCCTCGGCCAATCGCTTGTCTGGGCCTGGTGGAAAACAGAGAGCATTATTTGCTTTAATTGATTCAAAAACTCTAGAGGACCACGACCTGGACACTGTGAGCCCCAAGTCCTACACTCCCTGTCCCCAAAGCCTCCCTTTCTCCAGAAAGCCTAGAGGAACCTTTCTCTTATCCCCTACAGAGGATGGGAGGTTTCAAAAGCTGGGAAATAAGAGACTCTAAGGGAGAAATCTTCCTCTTTTCCAAATACTTGTAATATAGAATACATAATAGACTACATTAATGCTTTCTTTAAAATGCCAGCAGTGTTTTCTTCCCTACCCTTCCCCCATTAAAAGGAAAAAAAAAAAAAAAGGAAGGAAAAAACAAAAGAAAGCAAACTGAGGAAGGATCTCAATGTGGGAGGAAGACATGGTAGGAAGAGGCTTCCATCCTTTGAGGAAGGTCAGTGTTACGGTGCAATAAGGAAGAGAAGAGATTTACAGTCACCAGCACCACATCCCTATCCCAATGCCCAAAAGCAACAGATAAATCTTGGAAAATCGACAGGCACTCACAGGCTGACACCGAGGAGTGAGATAGACGGTGAGGGGCCCTTTTGGACCTCTGGCCACCATAGCTGTGTGGTCTCAGGTGCCTCCTCTCCCCAGGGTTTGCAGCAGTGCCCCTGTCCCTATGTCCACCTGTCTTCCTCAGGAGGAGTCATCATCTCACTCTTTTTGATACCCCGCAACAGACAGGATCTAAGGTGCCTGTTTCTCCTTTAGAGCCTCAAGTCTGTCTCTGCATCCACATCCAGGGACGTGAACAAGAACGGAGGGAGTCTGATTTAACTTAGAGCACTCTAACTCAGGTCAATGTCTGGGGGGAGGATTTCCGTCCTGGGACAAAGCGTATCCCCCATCCCATTTTTGCCAGCGTGCTAGTTTAAAAACAACAAATAGTAATCCCTGGCAAGAAATAATTCTCTGAACGTGGAGAGGGTGAAAACAATGAATAAGGAGATGATTTTCCATTTCTGGTCCCCGAAGGAGATTTTTTTTTTTAATGTATTTTGAGGGGATCAAGATATTCTGAACTTTAGGGAGTGCTGTAATTTACTGGAGAGAGGGGACACAAAACTCGGGGCCCCAAGCAATTGGTGGGAAACTAGATCTCAAAGCAGAAAATGAAAAGTCGATCTGGGGGAAGATTTTTAAATAAGTGGGTCGGAGGGACCGAGAGGAGATGAGGCGATCAATCTTAGCCCCCTGACAGCTCCCTCCGATGGCATCAAAGAATTTGGCTCTTTGGGAAAGCAGAGGGAACAGCCGAAATTCCACATCCCTTTAAAAGGCCTGGGGGTGGGGGGGATAGAAAAAGAGAAAGGTGATTCTGGGAGAGCGGGGAAACAGATGGGAAATGGGGACAGAGGGAAGGTCGCTGAGTTGGGTGGAAAGTTTGTCTGGAGAACTCCCACGGCTCAGGCCTCCCCTCCCCCTCCTCCTCTCCGCTGCCGGGCAAGGAGGAGAAGGCTGGTTAGCAGAGAAATGGCAACTCAGCCGGGAGCTGGAACTAGAAACTTTCTGTCAATGTAACAGCCGCGTGGGTGGCGGTGAGTATTCATCCGCGTGGGTGGCGGTGAGTATTTAAAAAGGGCAGAGAAGGACAGAGGAGAGCCAGGAGGAAGAAAGGGGATTTGTAGGTGGGGGCTGCAGGGACAGGGGGTGGCTGGCTCTGGAGGGTTCAGAACCGACAACGCTGCTCTGCACTGGGCAAACTGGTCAGAGACCGTTGTGCCCCACTCCAGTCCAAACAAGACGGGTTTTTTTGTTTTGTTTTGTTTTGCCCTTCGGGAGTGTGGATGGGAGTGTGGATGGGGGTGGGGGCTGGGGGGAGGGGCACAGAAGAATCCGAGTTGAAGTTGTCTGGAAGTTGAGCAGTGAGGCCTGAAAGAGGGTTCTCCCTCTGGCCACCCCCCCCACCCCCACCCCCACCCCGCCCTTGAGAAGCCGTGGAAGTTTCTTCCACAGCCTCTCCAGCTGGCTGCAGGGTGGAACGCTTCTCTGGGCATCCACTCCGGCCCAGGCTGTCCCTGCAGGAAATACGGCTCTCTTTAACCCTGCTGACAGATTTTACGGCCAGATTAGAGAAGAGCAGAAAAGTTGGGTGTTAAAAGGGGCCAAGAGAGCCCTCGTTCCCAGAGACACCGCTTGCCGCCTCCTGTGGTGCTGTGACTCTTAGAGCACAGAGATTCGCCCCCACGACTTTGGCTGCTTAGCTAGGGCCTGGAATCTCACAGAAAGAAGGGTAGAGGACACCAAGCCAAGTGGGCCCTTATTTTTCCTTTGCAATTCCAGTTTCAAGCCAAAGCTCTGCTTTTCAAGCTCAAACGAAATAAATCCCTTCTCTTGGCCTGCCTCTCTCCAGCCAGATAAATAATCAATCCCCTCCACCCCCAGAGCCAAACATGGCGCTTCATGTAGTTACATCATTCAGAAAATGTTATTCAGGGAAGAGGAAGAGGGAAAGACGGAAAGAGAGAAAAACCCTTGAGCGTTATTTGATCCCAATCAAACTTTGCACGCTCTTATGCCTTTAAATTATAGCCTGACCCGATGCTAAATTGCTTGCTGCTTGGATGAGCCGAGTCCAGTTAAAATCCTACTTGGTGGGGGGAGGGGGAGGGTGTAGAATTCAGGTTGCTTTTTTTATTGTTATTTATTGTTGCATAAAGACTGTAATTACTAACCTTGGACTGCCAGGATGCAACATAAAAATGAAAATCAGCCCTCGCTTTAAGGCTGTGGGCCTGGAACGATTCTCACTGACACTACCCCCCCCATCAGTACCACCAAATATATGCTCCTAATTAAGCAATGCGGGCGCATCGCTTACAATTAGAATTATGCAACTCTTCAGCGCAGCCATCGCTTCTCTTTCAACGAATTAGCTCCATATTTCAGCCTCCCTGTCTCTTCGCTCTTATCGGCTCCAGCGACGCGGCGGTGACATTTCATCTTTGACAGACCCTCTCTATCCTCGCTCCAATGTGATAAAACTTTTATGGAACCACGACTAAGAAATGAAGTTTTCCCAAGGATCGTGGAAACGGAGCTGCACAGTAGCCTGGGGACCATTTTATTTACGCTGGGATCCAAGCGCTTCTTCCATCCTCCTCCTCCTCTCCCCTTTCCTTGGCAGAAGAAATCATCCGCGCCTCCTCTCCCTCCGCCCCGAGTTTTATTTAGTGATTTAATTTCACTTTAGTTGTAAGGTTTGACCTGAGAAGTCTAGGCCTCAGATTTTTTTTTTTTTAATCATTTTCCTTTGTTTTCATTTTAGACCCAATGGTGGTTGGGCTCCGGGTCACGTGACGACTTCTTTGTAGCTCCGGAAGAGAACTGTGAAGTTTAGGTTGCTTGGAAGAAGCAGTAAACGGCCAGATTTTGTTATTGTTGTTGTTGTTGTGTAAGGGGTGGCCAGGAAGTTGTGGCCAAAGGAGCAAGAAGACAGAAGGTCAATGAGAAAAACTGAGAAGCAAGTAAGCCAAACAAAAAGGCCCAAAGAGAGCACCCAACGGTCCTCATCCAACGGCCTCATCCCTTATCTCCAAAGCACCCCCCACCCTTGCTCCCCCCCAGCAATTTGCTACTTAAATCTTAGCTAAAGAAGTTGGCAGAACGTTCCAGGCCTGAGGCATGGTAAGGGAGGGGATAGAGACCTGAGCCCTGGATACAAAAGCCAGTATAGGGTCTCCGTGTCCTCCTTTCCTTGGAGGAAATGTGGCAGTCAGCAGCCTTGCTCTGCTATCTAAACTGGACCACCAGGACAAGATAAAATTGTTAACAGAAAGTTTATTCAAGAATTGTTTGACAGACAACCCTTTCAAGTAAGGAAAAAAGTAACTACAGAAGAACAAAGAAAGTTCCAAGAGGGAATTAAGTCTAATTCTACAAATTCAGGACTATACAGTGACAATAGGAGCTGAGTTCATGCCTTTTAGAACTAATTACAATTGCTCATAAGTACGAGTTTAACATAAATCTACAGCTCTTTTCTAGAGTACAATAATAACTAAAATAGCTGGTTTTACATGACAGGAAACACAATGTCCTTTATAACAAGTAAATACTAAAAAAGTACAGTTTTTCATTTTTTTCCCTCATATAAATACATAATGTAGGGGGGATAAATAATACAAAAAAGAAAATATTTTAACAAGCTATAACCAATAAATATATATGAAAATGTTCACTAGAACACACTTTTTGAGCGATGCTGGATTCCTGCAGGCCCAGGCATCTCTCACAGTTGTTTTTATATCCATTAAAATGTAAACTCTAAGTGCAACAAAAGTGTCCTGTCAGGGGGTTGGGCAAGGCGCACAGGCCCAGCTGCAGCCCCTGCGTGGGACAGACAGTTTGTTAAAATATACCCTGTTTTCACGTTAAGTCAAGAGAGCAACAGAAGAAAAGAAAAGTGTAGAACCTCGTGTTGCCGATTGCTTTCTGTGGAGAGAGGGGGATGGTTCTGGAGCTGAGATGGGAGGCAGCAGAATGGGCAAACCTTTAGTCCTGACACCTTGCCTGCTCTGACCTCCCAGTTTCCATAAAAGAAAAAAATATATATTTATCATATAGACAGCTCTGACTTTCAGGATCTCTCACCATCCCTGAGCCCTCTGAAAACCGTAATAGATGGGGGCGGGGAAGAGATATTAATGTCCTAAAGCAGAAACTATGGGGCTAAAAATGGAGGGAATGCCCAATAAGCCTCAAATAGTTGGGAAAAAACTTGAGGCTTCATGGAAGTGGGAGGGGAGCGTGCTTTGTGCCCTTGGTTTTGAAATGCGCTTTCTTTTGTTTTTTAAAAGGAGAATTGGAAGGGGGTAAAAAAAATCAAGATTTGGAGGAATTAACCACAGAGATGGAAGGTAAGTTGGTTGGTTGGTGATGGCCTAGCCATCTTGTCTGTTTTTGTTTGTTTTAATGTGCTTTTCTACCTTGCTTTCCTATCTCCTCTTCCTCCACCCCACTGGGGATCATAGGATCCCAACTGGGTATTGCTGGAGGCCTAGGGTTGATGGGGTCTTCTCCACAATCCGCTGTGGATTCCACTCCAACCAGGGACTGGGGGAACCTTAAAATGTAACTTTTCAGGCCAGGGGAAGGGAAAGGAGCTGCAGGCCTGGCCTTCCCAGGAAGTGTGGCTATCACCTCCTGGCCTTCTCCGTCAGACCTCCGGGCTGCCCTCCTGGAGCCCCGCGGCCTCGCGCCCCTTCTGGCTCTCATCCACCCCATGGCCTCGACCCTCCGTCCTCCCTCTCCCATCACAGGTGTGTTAATTTGGGCGCTTCTTGGATTCTACCCTGAGGAGGAGGCGCATGGTGAGAGGAGAGGTCTGTGTAGGTAGGGTGGGGATCGCAGGGTCCGTGGTGCTGGTTGGGGGCCATAGGGGGCGCCCCATTGTAGTCCAGGTTCCCCGAAGGGTGGTGGGAAAGGTGGTTGAGGCCGTAGAGGGAGGGGCCGGCAGGGGGCGGCAGCGGATCCGCGTATCCGCCCCCGCCCACGTACACGGGGCTGCCCTGCATGGTGGGCGTCCCATAGGCGCCCCCATTGGCTTGGAGGACGTGAGGCTCGTAATCGGGCGCCGGGGTCGGGGGGTACTTCTGCGGGGCGCCGCAGCCTTTGAGAGGGGGCTGGTAGTTGGAGGGCAGCGCGTAGGCATTCTGGTGGGCTTTGCCGAAGGCAGGCGGGGACGGGCTCTCGTAGCTGGGGGTCATGGAGTGTAAGGCGTTCATGAAGCCGGCGGTGGACTGCATGGGCTGCGGGGGGCTGCCGGCGGGGGAGGGGCCCCCGGACGACGAGGCCAGGCCCTTGGCCTTCTGGTCCTTCTTGTACTTCATGCGCCGGTTCTGGAACCAGATCTTGATCTGCCGCTCGCTGAGGTTCAGCAGGTTGGCCATCTCCACGCGGCGCGGCCGGCACAGGTAGCGGTTGAAGTGGAACTCCTTCTCCAGCTCCACCAGCTGCGCGCTCGTGTACGCCGTCCGCGCGCGCTTGGACGCCGCCGACCCCGGGGGGCTCTTGTCCCCTCCCCCGCCGCCGCCGCCGCCGCCGCCCCCGCCGCTGCCACTGCCGCCGCCACTGCCGCCGCCGCCGCAGCCCTCCGCTGGATCCGAGGGGGAGGGGTGGGAAGGGGACAAAATGAAATAAAAGATAATTACTGAACACGCCGAAATTGAATGCATGGTTTCTTAATAAATCCAGGCCTGGACTCGGAGCCCCCCGCCGCCCTCCCCTTCTCGTCCCCGCCTCCTCCTCACCACCACCCCCCCAACGCCCGTCGCATTAGCGGACACTCTATAATAGTGGCATTTATTAAGAGACCTGTTCTCCTCTTGCTGCCCCAGCTTATGAAAATTTGATCATGTCACGCAGACAGAGCCGCATGGCCATTTATTTAGAGCTGGATTTTCGCGCGCACGCTTTCTCTCCCCATCCCCAATTCCAGGTTCTGGGAAGACACCCACCTCCCCCCCCCCCCCCCCCCCACCTCCTGCTGGGTCCTATGGACAAGGTGGGCGGCCAACGAGAACCCCTGGGGGAATCTGGACACTCGGGGGGCAGGGCGCGGAAGCGCGGCTCGGAGAGGCTGCTTTGCCTGGGGGCCGGCACCCCAGGCCGCCGGAGCGATTGTGATTAATACCCACAGTAATCATACTTAATAATAATCAATCGTTGACGACTCTGCGTCTGCTGGCGGGTCTCGTGGCTCTGCGGCCTTGCGAAGGGCTGCGGCCGCGCGAACACCTGGCCTTCTAGAGCGCTCGGCAGCTCAGGTGGAGGGTGGCTGGCGGGAGAGGGTGCCGGTGGGGTCAGGGGTCGCCAGGGGGAGGGGGATGGGTATGGGCAAAGCGCCGCAGCCGCCGCCACCTGATATTGTTCCCAGGCCGCCGCCCGGGCGCCTAGGGGCTGGGTGCTAGAATAACAGTGACATTCCTGGCCCGGACAAAAGCTGACGACGAGGAAGGCAGAGAGCTGGTACCTGTGCTGGGGGAGCCGTTTTTCAGCTTGGACGTTTGCCTTGACTCTTTCATCCAGGGGAATATCTGTTTGGTGAGGGTGGAGTTGGAGCCGGGAACGCACTTGGGGGTGCCGCTTTTGCTGGGCCCGCCCCCATTACTGCTGTTGCTAGTGGTACTGGTAGGTGCGGCGCTGGGCGGGGGTGAGCCGGGCGGGGCGGGCAGGGGCTCGGGGGCCAGGCCGGGCCTCATGCAGCTGCCGTTGAGCTCCTTGCTCTTGGCATGCGGGGCGGCGTTGCCCAGGGGCTGCAGCGAGCACGCCGAGCGCTGGTAGTCGCCCTCCAGGTGCGCGGCGGCCTGAAAGGGGGGTTGGGGGGGACCGTCGTAGCCGAAGCCATTGCTGCCAGGGTACGAGGAATAGCCTCCGAAGAGTGCTGCCGTGGCGTTGTCGTAGTAGGTGGCTTTCTGCATCGCTGGGCGAGGCCCGGGCAGTGGGTGGCAACTTGCAAGAGCCTGATACCCTCACGACCGGACATTGGCACCCGCGGGGGTCACGTGAGGCGCCGGACCCCCCCTCCCCTTTCTGCCCCCCTCCTCCCGAGTCCGTTGGGAGCGGCTGACCTGCGGGGCGACAGAAGAGACACAAGGGGGAGAAGAGGACTGGGGCTCGAATCCATCTTAGGAGCTGAAAGGGAACTGACATCAATAGGGTTTTTTTCTTCTCCCCCACCCCAACATCTTCAAAGCAGATGCTGAGGCCACTTTCCTGACCTGAAATGGATTTTTCTTATTTCTTATTTTAATTTTAAGGAAAAAGTCCACCAGTTGTTATTTCCACTTCTACTGCTTTGGGGATTGCCTAGGTACAATATCTTACTACCGCAAAGGCCATCGTTTCTCTCTCCTGCCTGCATGCTAGCCCCTGACCTCTTCTGCCTCCCTCTCCCAATCCCCCCCTCCCAGCTCTGGGATAGGGTGGCTCAAGGTGGGGGGGGACTAGGAGACTCCAAAATAAAAGCATCACCAACACCCTCCTCTGAGCTGAGAGGCCTCCTGCCACCTGTCTTTGCCTCCCTCCATGTCCATCTAGGTCTCTCACCCAAGCAGAGTCTAGCCTGGAGGAAAAAAAAAAAAGAGGATCTCCGAAAGAGACAGTAAGGACAAGCAAGTTGAGCAGGGAACCTTCTCCTGTGAGGAGCCCTCTCATTCTCCTCCCACCTCAAGAAGACAACAGCCTGACCTAGAAACTTCCTGAAGATTTTTTTAACCTCCAGAGCCAGCAGAACCGAACCTCCTCACTGGCCCTGCGGCAGGTACCAGCACCTTCAGTCTGAGTCTCTCCTCAGCCAAGTCTGGGACCCAGTGGATAGCAGCCCCCATGGGGCCCCCAAATGGAGCAGGATTGTTTCCATTTCCCTGGCCCGCCTGATTGGTGCGGTGACCATTTGGCCCAAGTCTCTCCCGGCTCCATTTTTTTTCATCAGACCTAATTTTTTCCCCACCCTTTTCCTTGACAGTCTGTTTCCTTTGATTTCTCCAAAAGAAGAAAAGAAGAGAGAAACTGGATAACTGCTTGACTTTTCTACCAAGAGATACGAGAGTGCTTCCTGAATAAGAACACCTTTACCCAAGGCAAAAAAGAAAGTCAACAGAGCAATCAGAAAAAATTATTCTCTGGGTTGGAAACGGGGTACTTTGTTTACTGAAGTTTTCCAAGGCAAAAAAAAAAAAAATCATTATTTTAACACAGACTTTTAAAACTGTGCAGAAAAAAAATAAAGCTCCAAGCTGTCATAGGATTTTGTGTATTTCTTCTAAAACTTCTGACTGCATTTTTTTTCTCCCTGCTTTCCTGCATCTCTCACCATCGCATTTCATAAAACCTCCAGAGTGACCCTGTCTTCTGACATGTGAGTTTGGACTCCTTAAATCTCATTCAGCCCAGCTGGTCAACTCCAAAGAAAACTAAAGATAGGAAAATAAAATAAAAGGAGTGCAGGTGAAAGGAGTCCCTCCCCCACATAAATCCCCTTCTTAATGGCAGAGATTTACACTCAAAAGGGAGCCAGGGTAGCCCTGAGTTCCGATTGGTTTCTGGGAAGAATTTGTTTCTGGGAAATACACATGGGTCTGTCAAGCAGCAGGTCCTTCCAGGGAGAAGAACTGGAGTTCAATTGACCAGGCTGACCCAATCCCTTTATTATTATTACCATTAGCCTCTGATGATTTAACCAAAATTAGCTTCGGAGCAGCCCTGGATGAAGGGGGAATTAATTAACAGGCATCAGTTGAGTTTGTTATTAATAGATAGAGAAGAGAATGAAATAAAAACGTTGGAAGGGGTTGGCTGGCCGAGCCCTGGCTTTATTTAGTCTAAATGATTGTTACGGCAGTAATGATGATGATGATGATGGTGATAATAAAGCAATAATCTGACTAGACGCCTGGGGCCGAAATTCCTGTCGTTCCCCCTGCAATAAACCTGCAAACCATCGTAGGACAGAGGCCAGGCGAGTGTAGGAAGCGGAGAAGGCAGAGACGTAACAGGAAAGAATGGAGATTCCGCCGGCGGCGAGACAGGGCCGGGAGGTTTGTGGCCGGAGCTAGCCCCTGGCTGCCGCCTCTGGCTGTCTGGGACGCGGCTGCCGTGGTAGCAAGCAGGCGACCAGCTCTGCTGGCCCAAGGAGGCGAAGAGAAAGCGTCCAGGACGCCTAAACGGCTCGCGGCCGCAGGTTCCGAGCACACCGGGCTGAGGGCAGCAAGTTTGGGCGCTGGAGGTAACAGAATTAAAAGGAGCCCTGGCAACTCTGCTCCGGGACTTTGGCAGGTCCGGATCGGCCGCAGGGTGCAGAGGCCCGGCTGATGGGACAGTGAAAAGAGGTTAAGGTGTTGAGGGGATCCGAGATCTAGGGATCTGGGAGAAGCGGGGGTGGGGAGCAGCTCTACCAAGCCAAACATGTCTATTTCCCTTGCCTCCATGTTGGAAAAATCCAGGCTCCATATGGCTTCTCCGGAGAGAGGGAGGGAGGGAGGGAGACGGTGGCTCCCGGCTTCCCCCCAGGGTCTCGTTGGAGAAGGGCGGTGAGCAGCCCCAAGAACCCCACCTGTCCAGGCACACCCCTGAAAAGAGCCGGGGAGAGTAACAATAGCTGGGGAAGTCCGCAGAAAGGGGACAGGCCCTCTTCCAGGACTTAAAAAAAAAAAAAAAGAAAAAGAAAAGAAAAGAAATTAGTGGAAGGAAGAAAAATAAAAGAACAAGAAAGGAAAAGAGAGAAAGGTTAGGCTCTTCTTAGCAGCCGGGGGGAAATTCAGCCCTGGATCTGGCTGCTGAAAGAAAAGAGAGGAGAAAAGGAGAGAAGCAAGAAGGGAGAGGGAGAGAGGGAGAGAGGGAGAGAGAGAGAGAGGGAGGGAGGGGGAGGGAGGGAGGGAGAGAGAGAGAGAGGGGGGGGGGGGGGGGGGGGGGGGAGAGAGAGAGAGAGAGAGGAGAGAGGAGAGTCGCTGCGTGGAAGGAAGCTTAAAGCTTGTGAACTCTTCTTGAACCGAGATTGGAGTCATATGGGCCATAAATCATTGAGACATACTCTCCGCCATTCACAAACTGATAGCCTATTTCAGTCCAGCTTACCTTAGCCACCGACGAGGGGAGAACAGGCAGACATAATATATATTCACATCGAGCCCCAGCGCGAGCGGCAGGCGAGAAATCTCCCCTCCTTGAAGGCAAAGGAAAAAAAGACCACTGTTTAAAGCTGCGTCCCCCCCCCCCCCCAATAGCCACCCCGGCTGGGGAGCCCGAGGGGCACAGCGGCCGGAGGAGCCGCGCGGCGTCCGCTTCAATTCACTCGGCTTAGGAGCGGGGGGTGCGCAGGAGGGAGGGGGTGGGGAGCGGGGGAAAAAAATAGAAGAAGACCGAAAGGTGCTCGGGCGGCTCAGCTCGCTGAGAATCCAGCTCCGGGCTCCGGCTCGGCCAAGCCGCCACAGTGTGGTTGCCCTACAAGACTGGTACGCCCTACTCTCCGTAACAATGGCCTCTGCTTTTGCACAGGGAAAAAAACCACACAGACACAGACACACACACACACACACACTCACTCACTCACACACACACAAGCTCACACACACCCCCACCACTCCCCCTTTAGCAAGCTTAGATGCCTGATAAGGAGGGAAGAAGGTGTTGGTGGTGATGGGGGAGGGGGCCGTTTTTTAACCCCCCCTCCCCCCCCCAAAAAAAAGTGAGAAGGAAAAGGTGTAGATTTTTGGTTTTGTTTTTGTTTTCTAGGAACAGGTAAATTTTTAAATTGAGATTTTGGCAGGGGAGGAAGAGGAGGGCACAGGCAAGGCAAAGCTGGTGGATTTCACAGCTCCGCCTGCACCCCACTGGTAAACCATTATGCTAACTGAGAAATAGGTGGGGAGGCCTAGTCAAAGGCACCCAAGGTGCCTGGCGGGTGGGGGTGCTGGGTGCCCCTCTGCGTTGATTTGCAGTGGCAACACTGGGGCTTGCTGCCTTTTTTTTTTTTTTTTTTAAAGTAGTTTCACTCCTCCGGGACTGGTGGCTAGGTCTCCCGCCCTCTTTCCCTGGCTCCCCCACTCCAAGTCTCCCAGTCTGTTTCTTCTCTTCCCCCACACCCTCCCTATTTCTTCTCTCACCCCGCAAATCTCCAGGCTCAGTTTCCAACCGGTAGGGGGGACAGCCAGACCTTCCTTTATTTTTTTTAACACCCCCCCCCTTTTGAGAACAGACAACAAGCGGTGAGTGATTATTTTAAAAATCCAGACCATCTTGCAGGAGGAGGGGGGTTGAGGGGAGGGTGACAAAAGGAGCACTCTGTTCGCTTGAGCTCCAGACACGGCTGGCAATAGAGAGGCTATAAGAACTTAACGGAGAAGTTTCTGTTAAGATTCTCACCTCCGGATAGGCAGAAGGGACTAAGGGTGATAAGGACATTTGTACTTCTAAGAAGGTGAGAAGAGCTACCAAAATGGCTTCATCTTAAATGCGCTGGCAAAAGAGAAGGAGGGTAGTTATTATTACTATCCAGAACAAACCTGTTTGTTTCTCTTAGCTCTGCAAGATTTATGGCTCTTGGCCCAAGTGAGGAGGACTACAAAAGCTAAACTTTTCTTAGGGTGGGTTTGAGAAGGGCAGGAAAAGGCGAGGAGGCCTGTAGGAGGGAGCCATGAGTCAAGAATGTAGGTGTCTGCAGATTTGGGGCGGGGGTGGGGAAGCGCCACTCCCGGTGGAGGAGAGACAAACAGAGGACCAGGACATCTCCCAAAGCAGGAGTGTTTGCAACTCTGCCTAACTGCTGACTCGGGGCTTAGGGGATAAAATAGAAGGCAGAGAGTCTCTCTTTTCTACAAAAGGCAGCTTGGAAAACCTGTTAACTTCCAGTAGACAGAGCCAGCCAATACCCTGTGACCTCCTGGTTAGAATGCTTGGCTTTTGCCTTCTCCCATCTGGATGCACCAGAAGAGATGGGACTGGGAGAACAAAGGTGAGAGATGTTTCCAGCTATTTTGTCCCCTCCAGGAGAGGGTGGCCTTGTCTGGCAAAGCTTCCCTCACACCCTACTCACAAGCTCTGCTTTGAGCTGAGAAAGAGCCCTACTCTCCTAGAGAGTGCTCCCCGGGCCTCCTCTTGCCCCTACGGCTTTCAGTCCTGCTAAGTCAGTTTTTTCGTGGGCTAGAGCAGCCAGTTTCTTGGGGCCTTGCTGAGCAGGGGGTGGGTGGGACCCATGGCTTCCCTGCCCCCCAGCAACAGGAACCACATGCAGAAACTCCTACTGTGACGTCCCAAGGACCTTACCCCCCTGCCTAGAGAGCTGGTGGCTAAACGAAGGGGGGAGTGGTGAGGATAGAGGGTGGGAACCATTTTTCTGTTTATTAGGAGTAACAAGAACAGAAAATGCCCAAGTCCAAGCCTATGTTTCGACTCAAGCCAGGCCCCTCAAAGAACGCCATCATGGCTGCTTGTGTGTGTGTGTGTGTGTGTGTGTGTGTACGCGTGGCTGCACAGAGCCTGTCCTGAGATTTCTAGACCCTGGTTAGAGACCTGCGATGTTGGTTCTATGTGGCTTTGGGCCTGGTGGGTTGGGGACTCAGCCCAGGGAGGCTTCCGGAGGCCTGAGAGAAAGGGCACCTTTGGGTCTTTTCTCTCACTCCCCAATATTGAAAGTCAAAAATGTACCTCAGACCTTCAGCTCTCCTAAGCTGCTGCTACCACTAGCTAGAGAAGGTCATTGCAAAACTGAGGGAAGAGGAGAACCTGGTCACTGTGGGGCTGCACAGCATTACCTCCAGGAATTAAGAAAGCCCAGAGGGCACCTAGCCAGCTGCGGGCCTGTGAGACTGGGCTGCCTGAGGGTCTGGCCTGGAGCTGAGCTGAGGGAGGCTGGAGGAGCTTTCCAAAGACAGAGGAGGACCTCTCTCCTCCCAGAGTCTCCTCAACCCATTGTGGTCCCTTCTGGCAACACCAGGAGCCCCGGGGCATGGTGGGGTGGGGGTGAAAAGGAGGACTGGGGATCCAGAAAGCTAACCTGGAGAAAAAGATCAGAGGACACGCACCCCCCAAATGCGGTAGGAGAAGGAGTGGGGGGTTATTTATCCTGGAGAACAGAGCCCATTTGAACTGCTTGGGAGGAAATTACGTCTCAGTCTGGTTTTTCTTGTCTTCTTTTCCTCCTTTCTTGGAGATTTCTGGCTGGATGGGAGAACAGGCAGCTTGGAGGGCGCCCGGTTCCTCTGAGCTGTTGCTGCAGGCTGGGACCCTTCAAACTTCAGGGGACAAAGGCGGGGGCAGTGAAGAGCTTGGCAGGGGGGACTTGGAGTAGGAGATATCACAGGGCTATGAGGGAAGACTGGGGTTTGGAAAAAGAGGGAGAAGAGAAGTTTATCACTCCTGACAAGGAAGTGATGATTTAGGGGCAGACCAGAGAGAGGAGTGAACAATTTCCTCCTGGACCCAAGTAGGGAAATTTGGGCAAACTTACCGGGTGTGTGTGTGTGTCTGTGTAAGAGAGAGAGAAATTGTGAAAAGAAAAATTGAGAAAAGATTAAGATAGAGACTTTAAGGTAATCTAACAAAGGCAGAAATTAATAATAAAGGTAAAACTTGGAAAAAATGGCCCCCTTCTGGGCATATTTTCCCCTCTCACTCGCTACAGCACCCCCCTCCCCCACTCTTAAATGCGTACCCAGTACCAGGGGATAAGGAGCGAGTTAAATCTCTTAGAGCCATTCCTGGCTGCCCACCTTTCCAGGCCTTGGAGGGATCATGTCTGTTCTCCACCCCCCCCCAAAATCCGCCAAAGAGCAAACGAAAACTCTCCTCTCAATAAGGACAAAATGGCTGGCTCCTTTAAAATCGATTTCTGATACCAGCTTTGGGGTGACCAAGGATCTGGCCTCCAGCTCGACCAACCCACCGGCTTACAGAGAAGCTGGGACCTGGGAGCAGGAGGCGAGGCGATTAGAGAGCTGTTTCTTCCTGGTCCTGTCTGGGCTCCGGGCCCCACACTTTTCCGGCTTCACCGCCCAACTTTGTGGCGGCTGCGGAGTTGTGTGGAGTTCACACACGCACCGGAACGTCCATCTCTGCTTGCATATTAATAAAGATTTCAAAGCTGGCGGTTGTAAAATTAAATTGCTAATGAAGATGACTCTTGGTATCTGGACTCCCAACCCCCACCTCTCTAAGAAGGCCCGTGCGGGAGGAAACAAAGGGGAAGCGGGAAGGAGAAGGTTCCGTGCGGCCCGCGGAGGCCCGCGTAGACCCGGCTCAGCGGAAGCGGGGATCGAAAGAAGACAGAGGGAGGCCGCCAAGGTTGGAGAAGAAAAATGCAAGCTCTGTTCCCCCCCACACACTCGAAGTGGAGGGGCGCGGGAGGGAAGCAGGGGGGGAATAACAGGGTAGCCACGAGGGTTCGCTAAGTGTGTCTCGGGGACCACAGAGGCCGCCTGGATGCGCTGACCGAGCGGGCGGCGACGCCGCGGGCCAAGTCCGGAGTCAGGGGTAGGCGGGCGCCTGGTTGGCGCTGGAACCGGTTCTGAATCCGGGGCCGGCAGCGTCTAGACTCAGCTCAGTCCCGGCCTGGCAGACCCCACCCGGGCGGCCTGGAGACAAAGGTGGGCAGCCTGGAGAGGGCACGAGGAGAAGGAGCGAATCTTGGCTAGCTTGGGGAGGAGGTGGGTGGCTGGGGAAGGGAAGGAGAAGCAGGCAAGAAAGGAACAGGGGCCGGGCCTACTGCGAGTGACTGGGCAGGTCTCTCCTGACAGATTGCAGTCTCTCTCCCAGTGACCTCTGTTTAGCAGACAATAACTCACCGGATTAATGACCAATCAGCGAAAGGCCTTCCGAATTGCCTCCAAATATAAAACCCCAGAGTCAGAATGGGATAGGGCCAGAGTGTGGGCTTGCCAGTCCTTTGGGTGTCTTTTTTACTCCCCTCCCTCTCTCTCAAAACAGAGACTCTGATTTCCAGAACCCCAAAGATGAAGTTGTGCCTGTCTCTTCCCACTCCCCGACCAGAACTCATGTATCTGACCACACTTTCCAAGGCAGTCTGGAAACCTCTGGTCCCCTAGCGGCCTCGCATATCCCTGACCCTACAAGAAATCTCCCTCTCACAACCACACAACTTTGGAGAACCTCACTTCTTTCGAATTTTATCTACTTCCAGCTGGGGAAAGAGATGAAAACAAGGGTAAAAATAGGGTGGGGGTCACCCACCGCATAGGCCTTCTGTCTTGGCTGCCCTTGGGAGACACCTACAGTCTGTGCCACCCTGAGTGTGTCCTCTTCCAAAAAGAGAGGGCCCAAAGACCCTGGGGTCAGGGTGTGGCTGGGGGACAGGCAGTGGCCCACCATTACAGAATCCAAATTCTGAAACCACAATTCAGTCCCTGGGCTGGAGGAGGAAGAATTTCAAAAAATGAAATCCGGATAACTCCAGCCTCAACCCAGTGCCTGGCAAGAAAAATGCCTTCCTCTGTGAGGGGGAACTCCCCCTTTCCTTTGCATGCCCCCCCCCAAATGCCAATCGCAGTCCAACCCAGCTAGCTGGCCCCTCTCCACTGACTTCTAACTCAATTGCTCTCAGCCTGGGCTTCTCTGCTGAGAATAAAGACACCTTCAAGAGGAGGAATGGTCCAGATTCTAACAGATTTCCTAGAGCCAGTCAGAGTAACCATCCTCTGCTCTGGGCACGTACAAATTCCTTGAATATTTGCAAACAAGCATGCAGTAACTTCTATGCCTAGATACCCTCAGAACTCCAGGATACGGGGCGCCTGGGTGGCTCAGTGGGTTATAGCCTCTGCCTTCAACTCAGGTCATGATCCCAGGGTCCTGGGATCGAGCCCCGCATCAGGCTCTCTGCTCAGCAGGGAGCCTGCTCCCCATCCTTGTGATCTCTATCTGTCAAATAAATAAATAAAATCTTAAAAAAGGAAAAGAAAACTCCGGGACATGCAAGAGAGCTGCTCCCAAGCACTAGAGAGTTTCCCAAGGTCAGACCTAGGGAGAAACTCAGACACTGTCCTCTCCAACCCCTGCCATTGTTACAGACAGGGAAACTGAGGCTCACAGCCAGAGAGTGATTTGTCTCAAGTCCATAGGCTCAGCAGTCCGGAGGCTTGGATTCTAGGCATTCCAGACTGGCTGTGTGGTCTGAAGCAGTGAACTCCTTGGGCCTCAGTGTCCCCTCTGTAAAGCTAGAGCATGGAGTGGGAGGGGTTGGTCTAAAAGATCTCTCAGGTCCCTTTTTGGACTGACAGCTTGCGGTTCTCTGTCTGCTCATGTAAAAGTGAGCGACAATATGATCTCGGAGTTCGGACAATAAAGGGCACCACCTCTGCCAAAAGCAGAGTATTTTTTCTTGGAATTAAATGTTTACACCCCCCACTGCTGAGCACCAACCCCACGCCTGGTTCTCCTTGCCCCCCCCAAGGCTCATACACTGGTTTTTACCACCACTCTGTGCGTGCGTGCGTGCATGTGTGTGTGTGTGTGTGGTGTGTGTGAGGGGGGGGGGGTTCTCTATCTCCATCACCAAATCAAAAGTGCTATTTTTGGACACAGCAACCTGAGCAGTAAATAATTAATTTGTATAATTAGAGGAGGAAGGCTTTGGCCTGGCAATTTTTAACCAGGAGTCAATGCACCCATTGTACCAGCCTGGCCTTCTCACCCGACCCCCAACTCTGCCCACACACCTACCAGCCTCCCCAGCTGCCTCCTCCTCAGTTGGAGACCAGCATTTCCAAAATGGCCAGAAAGAAGGTTTCAGAGTCAGCCTCTGCTCCCTCGCCAAGAAAGTTCCATTCTCTGCCTTGCTTCCCTCTACAGAAATCGGTCTGCTTGCAGCTACCCCTCAAAGCTCGCTTTTCCTACCCCCTAATGCTCTGCGAGCTCCAGGTCCAGGCTCTCTGCTCCTGGGACACATGAAATCCACCTCCCCAGTTCAAGATGCCCCAACAATGCAGCGAGTTTGCATTTCAAGAAACTCCCATTAATATCAATTTACTTCACTGAAACCTCGGGTTCTTCATCAAGTTGATGATTTATGATAAAATCAATTAAATTACGGCCACTTAGAGCCCAGCCGCTTCCTCTCAGATTTCATTGGTGCGGGGCCCAAGTGTCTGGTGGAAAAATGCAAGTTTAGCTGGAGGCGAGGAAAGATAATTCTGCGGCTGAGAAAATTTAATGCAAAACAATTTCCAGGCAAAGCCAGGCTTCTAGACAGAAATGCAAGAGCCACCAATTGGCCTGAGGAAATAACTATCTGGGGTCAAAATATTTCTCTCCCCACCCCTCAGCATCCTGCATGGCTCTTTTGCTCTGTTCCCCTTTGTGCTCACTTGCCCCTTCCCAAGCAGAGACTTTGGGAAAAATTGGAGCAGTGATGGTGGAACCCATGCCTGCCAAGGCCCAGGGTCACACCGCTGAGCTCTGCTACTATTCTGGGGTCTTTTTCTCCTCTCCTCCTCTCCTTCCCACGCAGCCATGTTCACTAATTCCTTAGCCTCCCATGGCAAAGTTAAAGGTTCAAAGTGAAGATCAGGCAGTCCATGCACATGGCCCAGAGGGGCGAAGGACCAGTCCAAGTGGACTGTCTGCACATGGCTGTGGGCGGAAAGAAAGCACATTCTGGACCAGCACCACCCCATGGTGAGGGCACAGGGCAGCAAAATGTGTTTAAACTACCACATCACAGAGGACCAGGACCAGAGAACACCGAGCCTCCTTCCCAGCCCCGTGTGCCCACTCACAAAGCGACGCTGCACCCCCATGGACCCCAGCCTGAGCACATGTGTACCCCTGCGTGCTAACACTCTCACACAACACACAAACACACCTCCACGTGTGCATGCTTGCACACTATCCTTATACATCACACAGACCCACCACATCCTGCGCCTGCAAAGGGACAGTTCCCACCATCTCCCCACATCTGGGAAAATAAATCCCAGCGAAGGAAGCTGGCATCGCCTCCCACTCCTAGGAGAGGGGCTCCTCCTGCCTCTGCTCTGTTTGGTTTTTGGTTTCCAGAGCAGTCTGGGAGTAAACATAGCTTCTCTGAAGCCATAAATCACCCCCTCTCCTACCTTCTCAGTTTAACACCCGGCCTCACCGCAACCCTTGTAGTTTCAGCTTCAAATAACCCGCCAGGTGCTAAAAGGCTCACCATGGTGACAGCTGGACTGTGGGAGCAGGGCCCAGCTGTCCCCCCAACCCCAGGAGATGCCCCCGCATTTCCTTCATAATGCACAGCTTCCAGCTCCCCTGGAAAACCCTCCAGAGCGTCCAACACCCTTCCTGAGCCAGAAAGCTCCTCCACCCCCTAACTGGGTTCCTGTCCACACACGGGGTGGGGGGGGCGGCGGCGTGCAAGCCCACATTCCTCCACATTGCCCGGCACACCCGGATCCCTCTATCCCCTCAGCACCCACCGGCCTCTTTAAGGTGCTCCCATCTTTGTCTTCCACAGTTGGGATCCGGCCTCTTTCCTGACCCAGGAGAGAGACCTGGGGGCTGGGGACTCGGCCTGCCCCTACACACACGTACCCCCCCCCCCACGGACACCCCCACACCCCTCGCCGGATCCCGGCCGCCAGGCTCCGCACCCCTACTTACCTGTGCGGACTCCCGCTAGGGCGCAGGCCGCGGGCAGCGGGGAGCAGCGGGCGCGCGGGAGCCGACTGCCAGGCCCGGGTCACTGGGCCCCAGCGGGGGCGCCCCGTCCGCAGCCCGCCGCATCGCGCTCATGCAGACCCCAGCGGGCCCCGGAGCGGCGGGCGGCGCGGGGAGAGGCCCGGAAGCGCTCGCCCCCTCCCCGCCCCTGCCCCTGCCCCCGCCCCCGGCTTTGTTAGGCCCTCGAGGCCGCGGGGCGGCGAAGCGCGCGCGGAGGCTGCGCTCGGGGAGCTCGGGGTCCCGGGCCGGAGAAGCCGGAGCGCCCCCTCGGCGACGGCCCGCGTGGGGCTGCGGGCGGCCGGGCGCGCCTGGCACGCAGCCGGATCGGGGCTGCGAGAGCTGGCCGAGCTGCCGGGCGAGAGGAGCCGCGAATGACAGGGGGCACGGCGAGGCGCGGGGGGCGCCGGGGGCGCCATGGCGGAAGGCGGGCGCACGGGCGGCTCTTCAATGTCACCAGCGAAATGGGTTCCATATGTCCGGCCCAGCGGAGAAGGGAGGGGAAGAGAGAGAGTTCTGGGCAGGACGGGACGGGAGGATGGGGGTGGGGGTGCGCAGTGGAGGGAGAGAGCAGGGGCGCGAGGGGGAAAAGGGACGGATGGGAGAAGCAAGAAGGTTTGCATTTTCCAGGTTCCCTGGAGTTTTCTAAAGCAGCTTAGGCTGGTAGGAACTTTCTTTCCCTTTTTCCTTTTCTTTTCCTGAAAGATGGGGGAGGGAGGAGATTAGTAAGGGCAGCATCCGTTTGTTCCTGCTGGGGCTTCAAGGGAGGAGATGTGGATTGGAGGTGAAAGGGAAAGTTCTTAGGCGGCTGGCAGACCGACTTCTTCTCCCTCGCCCTGAAGAGGGAAAGAAGAGATCAAACCGGCCAGGGGGAAGAGAGGCCAAGGAAGGATTCCGGGGTCCAGGTGTGAGCGCCTGACCCCAAACACCACCACCACGCCACCACCCCTGCGGAATTTTGGGAGATTCCGGCCATTAAGTTACTGAAGGTGGTCCGTGAAAAAGGAGACTGCCCCGCTAGGACAGTCTTGGCCACTCCCTGACACTTGGGTTCCTACCCCAGCTGCCTCACACCTGATTTAGCACTCCCGACTAAGGGCCTACCCTAGGGGCAGTTCCTTCTGGGTCAGCCCCGGGCTGTGGGCAGCTGCCTGGAAAGAAAGCACAGAGTCTCCAGGAGCTTCCAGACCCCTCCACGTGCCTGCCCTCCCCAAGCGATTGGACTCTTTCAACATGTCTCTCTATTCTGTCTCTCCCTCTCTTTCTCTTTCTTTCTCTTTCTCTCTCTCCCTCCCTCCCTCTCTCTCTCCCCCTGTGCCTTTTCTAACCATCTTGTTGTTTCTGTCCCTTTTGCACGGCCTCATTGTCTTCTCATACTCTGCCTCTCTGTCTTCCATGAGTGTGAACTGAGCCCGTGAAAGACTTAGCAGTATCTCCAGAAATCACTTCTGGGCTCACTCACTAGGCTGCTCCTCTCCTTGGGGCAATGTGGAGCCCTTGGCCTCAGGGCCCTTTCATCTGCAGGAAGAACACATCCTTCCATCACAAAGACAAAGTGAGTGGTTTCTTTTCTAGTTTCCTCCTTCTCACTTAACTGTGTGTGTGTGTGTGTGTGTGTGTGTGTGTGTCCATCCAAGTTGTGGGGTTCCTTGTCCCAGGACAGCCTCCCTGCCACTCTGACCGGCCTTTGTCTTTATTCTCCCTGTCATCTTCTCCTTGGGCTCTGCCTTAACTTCTCCCCTCAGAAAAGGATCCTGCTGCTTGTTCTCTCTCTGGGGCCCTCCCTTTTTCCTTCATCCTCTCTCTCTCCTCATCTTTTTATCCAATTCTTCTGATGGCTAAAGCATTGGCAGCCCGGCTTCTGAAAGGCATGGAGATAAACACTATCATTACTAAAGAAGGACACCGGCAGAGTCTGGACAGAAGACGGACTCAGCAGCTTTCCGAAAGCCCCTTCCACCAAATACGTTCTACTTCATCCCCTGGACAGCACAAAAGCAAATGGGGTGCATATGTGCAGAACAGATAAGAGCCAGGGTGCTTCATGGCTAAGTAAACCATATATATATATATATTTTTTTTTTTCTTTCCAAACTTGCTGACTTGAGAGCAGGCCTATATCCCTGGATAGAGGGCATTAGACCTTACACAGAGAGATTCTGCAAGGAGCCAGCAACTAAAAGATAATGGTGGGGAGGGAGGTTCTCCCGCTTTTTTTCTCTGGGGAAGACTCTGAGTGTGAATTGGGGAAAGGAAAAGGAAGAGGGTATCCCCAGGGCCAGAAGAGACAAAGAACTGAAGGAGGCTGAGAGAATAGAGAGGAAAAGAGAGGGGATCAGACCTCCATGTCACAGGCAAAGGCAGCAGGACGAGGGGAGACAGAGAAGGAGGCATAGTTGGTAACACAGGGGTAGAGGCCTGTAGGACTGGTTCCCAGCTCACACCCCTAGTTCTGACCTGTCCCAGAGAGCAAATCCTTCAGCTTTCCTCTTTTGTTTCTCATCCTCCAAAACATGCTGAATTCAGAAGCTAATAAAACATGGGTCTACCCTCTTCCTTCTCCCCGTTCCCTCCTCCTCTCCCAGGAAGAGGTAATCCTTCCCCGCCTTTCTTAGGGACTCCAAGACTTTGGCCTAAGTTCTGGTATGCTGCTTTGGGGGTGAAGTCCGCCTCCCCACATTTACACCCCCCACACACACACACACAACTTCCCAGGTAAGGGAGAAATTCATACTCGCCTCTCACACTGAGTGTCTCTCACACTGAGTGTGTGTGGGATTCTCCAACACTGAAAGAGGGAGGCCTGAAGGGCTGGAGCCCCCATCCCTCAAGTCTGCCTTCCCCAGCACCTTCCCTCTTCCCCACACTCTCTGGTCCCATCAAAGAGGCCCCTGAATCCACACTCTCCCCAGTTCCATTTCTCCAGACTAGGTAACACCACACCCATCCCAGCCTAGGGTCTTGACCTCTCCTTCTCTTTTTCCCTAAACCCTTTTCAACCCAGACTCCCAATCTGGGAGGCTTCCTCCACCCCCTGCCCACAAATCTGCAGGTTAACAAGGACCGGGCTCAGCACCCCTTGGAGCCGAGCATGGGAGCAAGCTCCTGGCTGCTCCAGGACCCCGAGGCCTAAACCACCACTCCATGAGGCTGATGCCATGAATAATTAACACCTGGGCACGGTGTCGCTCTAATTTTTCTCCTCGAAGGTTTACACTAGCAGGCAGAGTTAAATATCATGGATAATAGTGGCTATAAAGTCACTTGGCCGGGCTCCAGCCAGCAAAGGAAAAACCAGCAGCTTGCACTGTACTTGGCAAAGACTCTGGCCCTCCACCACAACTTTGGGGTGCAGTATAGAATGTCCCCAGAAGCTACTTCTGGCTTTGCCCTTGACCATCAGGCTCTTCTCTAATGGGGAGGGACTGGGACCCCCACATGAAACCCAAAGGGAAATTTACCAGCTCTCCTCCCCCCTAATCTGCACCCCATTTGCTCCCTCTTTGGAGGGGGCCTTAAGGAGGGGAACATACCCTATGTCCTGGAACCCTCACCAACTCCCTGGGACCACCTGATTCCTGGAGCATTTCTTTTCTAGAGAAACTTAGAGAACTTCTCCCTGCTTTAGCCCCAAACACACAGAGTCCCTCACTGCCGAGGAAACTTTCTTTGTTTCAGGAGGTCGAAGGAAGGCTACTGGGGTGTGAATTCATTTCCTTGTTTTGTTAGCCAGGAGGGTGGGGAGCCAAGGCTTTCAGCTTCTCTCCCAGCCCTTCACCCTCTGTCCCCATGATCTCCCCCCAATTTGGGGGGCTCTTTCCCTACTCTCACCATCTTGCTGTACATTGATCCTACAGATGACACTTCAGTACTATAACCGCATCCTTCCAGCCCCCTTCCCACACTGCTTCAATTTGACCCCCATGGATGACCAAAATCTTTGCCTTCAACTCCAGCCATTTCTCCCTCCGCCTCCACCTCTCCTGCCCCCAGGCCCCTTGTGCCTTCAGAGTTGGGCTCTTTACCCTGGGCTGGAGTCAGAGCAGCCAAACTCCTGGAAGGGAATGCCTGAAAAAAATGGAGCTCTGTCTGCTGCTTCAGGAATGTTGGCTCTATCAGGCTTGCAAATATAATTTTTATATTAGGTCGTGGTCTTTGACTGGGTTTATATGCCAATGAGGCATTTCTGGTTTACCAAATTTATACAAATCTCGCCTTAATTGATAATCACAGATGCTGTAATTTAAGACCTCCAGCCATAGAGCTTTCATATTAACTGCTGATATATTACTGCAAATCGTCTGAAATAACCAGCTCCTGGGAGCAGAGCAGAGAGGGAGGAAGTGGCTCCGAGACCGAGTCTCTCCCGGCCGCAGAAATAGCCGAGCTTCCACATCATTTTCCGTGAGAAATGATTTATCGAAGACATGGCCATAAACAACACAACTCGCTCACAAACACACACAGACGCGTGCGCACACACGCGCGCACACACACACACACAATGGCGGGCATGCCGGTCGAGAAGCTGACACCCATATTGCTATAAATCAAGAAAAAGGTTGGAGGAGAGAGACAGAGAAAGAGAGAGCGGGAGAGAGAGAGAGAGAGAGAGAGAGAAGAGGAATATTCCTAAAATCTCTATGCAATGCCTCAATGGGTATAAACACACAGAGCACCGTGTGAAGAGAAATGGCAGGAAATGAAGATGGCTATTTGTCACAGTTTACGACAATAACATTAATAACAAACAATAAATTTACATGGACATATAAGACGCGGTAGGTAGTGAGAAATCCCTTCTACTTACAATACCCCAGCCCGCGGTGTGGCTCCGGCTGCGGGGCTCTTTTATTGTTGCCTCCCTCTCTTTTTCTCTCTCTCTCTCTCCCTCTCTCTCCCCCTGTCTCTCTCTCTCTTTTTTTTTCTCGGGGTACAGGCTTGTTTTTCAAAGGACAGTTGAATTGCACGTCAGAAACAGGGAGACCGAGGCTGCGATTTTCCTGACAAATACATATCTATTCTGCAACCTCGGCATTAATTATTTAATGAATCACGTGACCAGGAGGGGGAAGGGGGTCTTTCGATTTCAGACTCAAAGGACCACTGTGACCTTCCCCTTCAGGAGGAGAAATTTTCCTGCAAAATAGGTTTCCCCCCCCAACCCACCAATGGAAGAGTAGTGAGTTCTCCTACTCTCTCCCATGTTCCCATCTATACCTACCCTCCCTATAGCTCCCTAACCTCCCCGCCCCCAGACACACACTTACCCACAGCCCACCTCTCCTCTCTCCCTTCTCCTCCTGCTTCTGCTTAGTTCGTGGAGGTGCAGAAATAGTCTGCAGGGGCGTCTGGGGGGTGGGGGTGGGGTGGGCGCGGAGCCCTGCTCCAAGCCCCTGGATTTCTCAGCTCCCCGTTCCTCTCTCTGCATCCTCTAAGCTCAAGATTTCCCCCCAACTCCATTCTCTCTCTCACTCCTAGGATATTGATCTTAGTGGGGCCCACTCCCCCCTTCCTAAAAGACCAACAACCTTTCTAAAGGGACCAGCTTCAAAAGAAACCCTTCGTTAAGTCCAAGTTACATATGTATAAAGAATGGGGCTTCTGGGTTTAATTCTCCTTCTGATCTTTTGTGGTACCTCTGGAAGGGGCAGAAAAGGGACAGGGTGAGGAGATGACTCGGGAGCTCCCACAGCTGAGAATAACCGCAAGGGGGACTTTTTTTTTCCCGTCCCTTGTGTTATTACCAAGGGAAATCAAATTCTAGTGACCAACTGAGCATACGCTCTAGAGACAAAGATCCCAGACTAAGGTGTCTATACAAAAGAAGTGGACAGTCAGTGTCTGTCTACCTATGTCACACCCCATCCCAGTGACCCCCTCTACCCGCAACACATCAGTGAAGACAGCCGAAGATTTCAACTAGAGGGGAAGGAAAGGGAAGAAAGCAGCTTTGAAGTTGGCCTGGCAGCCCCGGGGTCCCTATTTCCCAGGTGTTAGTACCCTGAGCTCCCAATCAGCAGACAATGGAGCCTGATCGATGGGGAAAGATTGGGGGGAAGGGAGGGAATCTCATAATAAAGGGTTAAACAGAAGGATGGTAGGACCAATCCATTCCCTAGGCCTAGAGAGAGAAAGGGACACATGTCTTAGTCCCAGATGTAAACAAAACAAAACAAAACGAAACCAAAAATCCCCCAAACCTTCCTTCCCTTACAGCTTGGCCCCAGAACTTGCAGACCAGTTACAACCAGAATTGGAGTCCTGGGCCACGGGGAGGGGTGGGAGTGCAAAGGGGAGCAGAAAAGACATTCCTGGAGAAGCCGCCCGCTCGGCACATTCCCAGCCTTATCTTCAGCAGCTCCGGGCGCAGCCTGGCCTATGCTGCCGTCAGAACAGGCAGGGTAGGAGAATTAATTCAGCTTAGGGTAGGGGAGCAGGGGCCGAGGGGGCACCACTGGTTTGTCTGGAAAGGTCCGAACCAAAACCAACTCAGTGGGGAGGTGGCTGAGGACCCAGATGCCTTACCAACCCCCCAAAGAAACAGCTACCCTGCCTGCCGGCCCGGTAAGTTCCAGCTGGGGCGGCTGAGCAACCCCTGCCTTCTCCTCAGAATCCCTGCTCCTGACGCCTGCCCGGGTGGGGCGCCAGCAGGGCCGCACTCTGTAGGGGGGTAGTCGGCTTTGATTGTCCAGATACAAAACACAGACTGGTATTGAATTCAGCCTGCTCCCGATGTGGGCCCTTAGCCTGGCTCCTGCCCAGGCAGCTCCTTGCAAGATCCTGGCCACGGATCTATTACAAATGGTCCCCTATAGGAACACAGTCCACTAAAGTCTGAAAGAAAAAAAAAAAAAGAAAAAAAAGAGAGAGAGACGGAGAGAGATAGAGAGGGAGAAAGGAAGGAAGAAATAAGCAGGAGCATGGGAAGACAGCACTCTCTGAAACCGAGAAATTGTCTTTGAAACCGAGAAATTGTCTTTAAGGACAAGAAAACAGCAGAATGACAGGAAGGCACGCCAGGCAGGTTCTGTTAAAATGCCCACCCTCTTTTCGGATCCTGGGAATGTCCATGTTCAAATAAACAAGCGCCTGAGCGCGAGTGGAGCGCTTTCTTGCTGCCGATAAAGCGAACGTTCATTCTGCAAGAAAGGCGAGATTGATTTACGAATCTGAACGCTCCGGTTTTATGGCTGATCACAAATCCGTCAGCGCTCAACTCACGCTGGGAAACTTCCCAACTCTGTTTTCCAACCAGACTCCCCTCCCCAGCGTGCCACTCTTCCCAGGGAGACCCACCACCGGCGCTGCCTCCCCGGCTCGCTCGCTCGCTCGCTGGCACTCGGGCAGGACTGGGGCAGCCCCTCTGTCCCCAGAGGTGCAAGTAGGAGGCCAGCGGCAAGGGCCCAAGAACTTGAAGGGAAGAGAGGGCAAAGATGAGGGGTGCCGCTGGAATTCTAGAAGGTGAGCCTGCTGGAGGTGCTCAGCCCTGAAAAGACTGGGGGTCTGGGAGTGAGGGAATAGGGAAATCTCGAAGCTCTTGCCTCAGTGGTTGAAACCCTTGAATGAACCCCAATCTTCCCTTTCATTGTTTCCTTCCTCTTTCCCTTTAATGGACCCCTCACACGGCAGAGAGCACCTCCTAAAGTCCCAGGTGGCTACAGCTTCCTCACCTGGGCCTCTAGAGGGCCCACAATAGCTTATCTGCCCTTCTGAGTAATGGGTGCACATCTGACATGCGCCCCAAACGTTTGCAGCCCAGGAGCGGCCTGACCCCCTTTCTACTCACTCCCTCTTCCTGCCTGAGACCTCCAGCCCCTGCGTGGATTCCCCCACTCAGGGACAAAGGAGATGGTACCAACAGATACTAGCTATTTCTTGCCTGAGTTAGAGACCCCAAGTTACAGGAGACAATTTACAAAATGCAAATCAGTACCCGACACACATCCCAGCAAGGTTCGGTCTCTCCTAGTTTTAACTGAAGGAACATTTCCTCTCTTCCCAGCTGGAGTCTGTCTGTCTGTCTGTCTGTCTCTCTTTGTCTCTATCTCCTCCTAAAATAACGGCAGCTGGTGTGGATTTTAAGATGAATCAGAGTAGAATAGAGATTTGGAAAGGCTCCATGTTAGCAAATTCTCCACCCATCTCTTAAAATTAAAAGTTGCTAAAACTTTGGTTAATGTGGCAGAGCTGTTCCTGGAAATGGGCAGAACAGCCTGTCCTGACCCTTCTCCCACTTCTCTTGCTCCTCTGGTGGGAAGGCATCCATGGCCTCTGTGAGTCGCTGGGATGGGGCTGGGGATTAGGGGAAGAGGGCACAAGCGACTCTAGGATTAGCTTCCTAAACAAAGGAACTTCAGAAAATGGGTTGAGAAGCTGTGGATTTGGATCTGAGACCTGGAGAGAAAGTTGCCTCCAAGGGACTGTCGGTGGGGGGGGAGGCTTCCCTCTCTTTAGAACCCAGAGGCTTGTTCCCTTGGCGCTCTGCTGCCCTGTGGACCTCTCCTTTCACCTCCCTTTGTCTCTCCTCCCTCGGCTCCCTCCAAGAGAAGGAGGAAAGGAGGCATGAGTTGGACATGGTGGGGGGAGCAGTTAGAACCTGGCCTGGGAAGGGAGTTCTACACAGAGGGCCAGATCAGCACCTTACTTCCCTCCCCTATCTGTACCCCTGAGCTAAATTTTTTACTCCTTTTCTTCCCAGTGGACAGTCACAGAAAAACAATCCAGAGATTCCCAGATAGCAAAGAAGGGGTTGGGGGCCAGAGGGAGATGCAGAAGGCCGGCCACAGGACAGCCCGGGAGGGGCCCTCTTGGCCGAGGTCTGACTTTCCCTCCTGGGCAGCAGTCAGGAGCCAGGAGCAGCACACTGTCCAGTCTCAGAGAGGTCAAGGGGCTTCCGAGGTCATTTTGTGGTTCTAATACTGAGCTAATCGCCTAGAAAACGTGGCCTCTCCATGAACTCTCTCTCCTGCCAGCCTCCTGCCTCCTAACCCTCAGTGAGCCCCAGGGTAAAAGGGCCAGCACATTTTCAGGTCTGAGCCAGAGCCCGCTGGCTCCCTTGCCTTCAGAAGCAGGGCCCCACAAAGGGGGAACAGAACCCCCAAAACAAGAGAGGAAAAGGAAACCAAAGTGAGCACTGAGCCTCCAGGAAGAAGTGGGGAGCAGAGATGAAGAGGAAGATTCTGGCACCAACGAACCTTGCCTGTAAACGGAACAGTTTCCTGCTCCAGAGTTGCAAATATCTATCCAGAATCCCATGCTAGACACAAGAAAGAAAGAAAGAAAGAAAGAACGAAAAGAAAGAAAGAAAATGAAGACATCTACCTATACCCAGCTCCAAGCCTGGGGCATTCCATCCAAGAACTGCATTCCATTTTTCCAGGAGGCGGCAGTGACATCTCCCCGGTAAACAGACATAAGGGACACAAGCCCCCAGTGTAGACAAGCAAAGTCACAGAACACACTGGCCACATGTGCGTGTCCCGAAACACGCACACTTGCACACACACGTGCTGGAGCTCTCCAGGCCCGCCTGCATTTTCCGAAACCCTAAAAGCCCTTCTGAGCTGCCTCCCAAACGACGTTCTCTGGGGTTTTTCAGGGGCTCTGACACCTCCGTCCCAAGCAGTTCAAACACTCTCCAGGTGTGAGGCCCCTCGCTCTCCCTCTGACCCAAGCATCCGTCATCATAAAAGGCAACAAATCTGACCCAAGCATCCACCATAAAAAACCCGGCGAAGAAAGTTGAAAAAGGAAAAGAAGGAGGCAAGAGAGTTTCTTCTTTCCTTTGTAAAAAGAGCTCATAAAATGATTAAAAAACAAAAAACAAAAAAAGACAGCCCAGGCGGGGGCTTTGTTACCTCTGCGCCTCTCGCCTCCTCTGGCCCGAATTCCACGGATCCCATTCATGACGAAGGGCTGCTTCCAAACTGAGAAAAAAGTTTTCAACTTTATGGTTCCAAATTTTTTCCCCCTCGCAGATCCGGGAGAGCCAGCTAACACTTTTTTCCCCCAACAGCCGGTCTGCGGAGATTTGCTGTTGAATAATAACAAAGGAGAGAGGATACGTATTTAAAGAAAAGAAGTGATTAATGGTTTTCTGTATAATTCTCACATTTTTCTTAGCTCTTGTCTACACAGAATGGCTGTGAACTTTAAGCTCCATAGAAATCTTTTTTTTATTCTATTCATACCTTCCAAGGAGCAGCTTTGATTTGGTTCTATAGAGACATTCCTGGGGGGGCATATGCTTTTTAAGAACTATTTTCCCCCTCCACTAAGGGCGGCCGCATCCCCGGGCAGCTTAAACATCACACCGCGATTCCACCGAAACAAAGCTCGCCGCTCTGAGCCTCCAGGTCTGGGCAATTTTTTTATGAGGCTTCCAGAAGCATTTCCACGGGCCGTTCTATGGCCCTTTCCCGCGCTGTGGACACGGGCCCCTGTGTCCTGGGCCCTACCCAGCCTCAAACTCCCGGGCGCTGCAAACCGGAGGAATACAAAAGAAATAACAATAAAACGCGCTGGTAGAATCAGCTATGTTTATTTTCTGGAGGGAGACAGGACCGACTGAAAAACAAAAAAACCACTTTTAATTGCGAATGCTCTTTTGAGCCCCAAGCTTTTTGGAGGCGGGTGGCAGTATCCTGGCTGCCACAAGACCAGAGAAACCCACCCCCCTCCCCAGGCTGGAGCCCTCAGACCTTAGCACTTCTCTTGGGTGCTGCCCCAAAGCTTGTGAGGGTCATGGGCACCCCCAACCCCTTCCCCCACTCCATTCTAGGGGTGACTGGGACCTCAGAGACAGAAAGCTATTTGGTCCCCAGTCATACTTTCGATACTTTCTATGAGAAAGAAAATGAAAATTAATACAGGAGCAGGGCTTCACAAAAGAGGCCATTTGTCTTCTTGATTATCTATTTGCTTGTCAGAGTTTGAGCTATGGCACCGGCTAGCTCCTTTGTAATATAAAAATACTCTGAAAACCTGCAAACACCCAGAAACATCTGTGCAAAAAATTAGACTCATTAAAGCTTTAAACACCTCAGAGGAAAACGATACCTTCTTAGGCAGGAGGAAAGAGGCCGGCCTCGCAGAATCCTCCCTCCGAACCTTAATAAGCAAAGAGTCGTCTGTCTAGAAAGAGACAGCTTAACCGCATTTTATTTGCTTATGACAAATAAATCACGATATGAAAGCCTTTGCCATACTTAAGCCTCTCGTGTCCTACAATGAAACATTCCCCCCCTCCATCAGGGATTGGAGTCAGCCCGCCCAGTACTTTCAATCCATTTTTGGACTGAAGGGAAAAAAATTAAAAGCCCCAAACAAAACACACCCACTCCAAAAGGAAAACACACGAGCTACCACAATTTGGAGTCCTCAGAGCTCAAAAGTCCCCTTGGACCCTTTGAAAAAAAATCTTCAACCACTCTAGTATGAGGCCGAATGGACTGGGGTGCTTAGCATAAACGCTGGGTGGCATTTGTATCTTTATACCGAGGTTTCAACAAAAACACGCCGTGCTGGTCACGAGAAACCAAACGTTTATTTCTATTGTCACTCTGTACAGGACACAAATTTTCACGCCAACGAAGGGTTCTAGACTCAGGCAGCCCCAGAACTAGGAAGGGGCCTGGTTTGGAATGTCAGAGAGAGAACAGGAGAGAGGACGCACATGGACATAAAATAATAATAATAATAATTAATAATTAATAATAATAATAATAATGTAAAACAATGATAAACTATGGGAGAGGTCTTCACAACATCGTCTCCCAGACCAGGAGGGGCACCACGTTTGACTTGCTAGTTTCACATTCGTTTGCAGTCTAGAGGAGAAGGCTGGGGGCTGTACAACTCTACGTTGGCCCCCAGGTCCCAGAACTCAACTGGCCCCTTGCTCTGCCAGGAATGGTTTGACCTGGAAGAAGAAAGGCCCTCCGGAGTCAGGAGTCTCGGAGTCTCGCTCTGGTCTCTCTCTCTCTTTCTTTTTTTTCCCCTCGGACTCAACTTCCCTGCCTGCTCCTGCTGTTGCCAAGACCACCCCTGCCTCCACTCGTCCCCTTCCTGCTGCCCACCCCCCAGCCCAGCCCAGCGGTGCAAGGGGGGTGAGAAGTCAGTGTTCTCCCTGTGGAGGGGCACCGGAGGGGGGGAGGGTGTGTGTGTGTGTGTGTGTGTGTGTGTGTGTGGAGGAGGGTGTGTGTGTGTGTGTGTGTGTGTGTGGAGGAGGGTGTGTGTGTGTGTGTGTGTGTGTGTGTG